>NC_081180.1:201942184-202009539 GCF_029867415.1 Vicia villosa | reverse complement strand
ATTGGCTTCCGAGCCGAACACGAAAGTTGTAGATATCGTCAAAACGGTTGGGGAAACGTGGGAACTTAGCTCATATCACCTTCCAAATAGGACTTGTGAATTTTCTCGTATTTCCACTGTTTAAACCATTCTTCACACCTTTCTTCTTAAACCCATGAAAACTCTTTACTATTTTTCTTCAATTTTCGAATGACGAAATAAACATCATCATTAACTTATAGCTCAAATAAAGAGGGCAAATTTTGGGGTGCAACAGCTGCCCCTATTCAAACTTCTTGAACCTGGCGAGTGAGAAACGAAAGTTTCGAACCGTCGAGGTGGAAGGAGATTGAATACCAGGATGAACTCGAAAATTTGCGCTCTTGATCAATAGAAGATTCCGTCTTGTAATAAGAAGGAATGTACCACCCCGCAAGCAAGGGGAAAAAACTTCGATTGATCCGGATAATTAAATAAGCTCCAACTTGCGATAAGAAGGAACGGGCACCCACAGGCAGGGGAAACACTTCAAATGATCTGGGCATCAAGAGAAGGAACATCTCGACTGATCTGAGTATCAGGCGTAGCAGATGTCTCCAAACTTGCATCGGGATAGATGTCTTAAGTCGATCTGGGAATCGAGGGAGATACATCGGTTGAATCGGACATCAACGGGTACTAGGTATCTCTGATCTGGGAATCATGATCTGGGAATCTGGGCAGACATCTCTTCTGATGCAATTAAATCATCAGGCAGATATTCCAACTAATCTGGGAATTAGCGGCTAGCTCCTTCGTAAGACCACGGGGATCCGGAGACGGCTCCTTCAACTGAACTGGAAATCAGGATAGGAACAATATCTCTTCCGAACTGTGTACGCCGGGGAAAGAATGCCTTTAAACTGATCTGGACATGATGCCAGAAAATAAGTAGGACAATATTCATCTGAAAGACAAAGTCGATCAGGCAAACATCTCCATCTGATCTGATGATATCAGTGGCTGGCTCCTTCGTAAGATCTTGGGAGATCCGGAGGCGGTTCCTTCTACTAATCTGAATCTAAATATTAGGATAGGAACAGATATCTCTTCCGAACTATGTACGCTGGGTAAAGAAAGCGTCTTCAACTGATGGTTAGGCATCAGGACTAGGCAGGCGAGTTTCTTCTTCTGAACAAACTAAATCGTCAGGGAGTAGATATTTCCAACTGATCTGATGTATCAGAGGGCTTGCTCCTTCGTAAGATCTTGGGAGATCCGGAGGCGGTTCCTTCAATTGAGCTGGATATCAGGATAGGAACAAATATCTTCCACCGATCTGGGGGCATCGGGAATAGGAATGTCTTTGAACTGATCTGAGCTATGTCAGAAAATAAGTAGAACAATCCTCTTCTGATTCAAAACATCAGGATAAGCGCCTGTAATGACTAGGAGAATATTGCTCTCTGGGGAGCATTTGAATCTGGATAACTTTCCTGCAGAAAGAGACAGATATGATATGATTAATGCATGATGCATGTATGAATGTGTATGAAATAACGCTCCCGAGAAGGAAGGCGCTACACGCTTAGAGAATGCAATGCGAATGACGAAATAAACGTCATCATTAACTTATAGCTCAAATAAAGAGGGCAAATTTTGGGGTGCAACACTTACAACAACCCAAGCTAACGGATGGCAACACCCATCATCAACACATGTATATTGTATTCGCCATATTTCCCATAATTTCATGCGAGAGATTAAGGATAGGCACCTTCGGAAGACACTAGTCAATGCAAGATATGCGTTAACTCAACCTACATTCCAACACTATCGGAGTGAAATTGTATTGTCAAATCCGGATGCGGGAAGCTGGATTGATAACCTTGCCAGGGAGAAATGGACTAGGGCTTATGACAACGGCGTACGATGGGGCCACATGACAACAAATCTTGTGGAATCCATGAATGGTTTTTTAAGAGCATTTGAAACCTTCCTATTACTGCACTGGTGGAAGCAACCTAATTTAGGATGGCTTCGTTATTCTCAACAAGAGGTATGAGGTGGAGTGCTGTTAGAGAATTGGGATAACTGTTCAGCGAGAGGTGCATGAAATTTTTTAAAGAAAAATCAATAAAGGCTAACAGTCATCATGTTACTGCTTTCGATCGATTCACCCGCACCTTCAGTGTTAAAGAAATAATTGACCACAATGAAGGATTACCGAGACAACAGTTTAGGGTTTTACTAGATGATTATTGGTGCGACTGTGGAAAGTTTCAAGCATTTCGTATGCATTACTCACATGTCCTAGCAGCATGTGCATATACGCATCGAGAAGCATTGTCACTACTGTAACACCCGTATGATTTTAATTTTAATTTAAATTGAAAATTTAATTAATATTAGAATTATATTGATTCATGGAAAATAAAATTAGAAAATAAAAGGTTTAAGGCATTGGGCCAATGTATGCTGTTAGCAAGGAAGGGGGTGTGAGTTAGTAAAAGAGCCTTTTCTAATTAAAGTTATTTTTCATAAAACAAGAAGGAAAATTGGGAAAAGAATAGAACGTGAAAGATTGAAGGTTTGGAACACGAAGAACGTGAAGGAGGGACAAAGAGGAAGAGACCAAAGATCAAGAATTTGGCTAAGGTAAGGGGGGACTCTTCGGTTAGCACCTATTATCGTGTTTTTAGATGATAATATCGATTAGGGATGTCGTTTGAGTCAATTGATTGAGATTGTTAGGTTAGGATGTTATAAACTGGATTGAATTGATGAAAATTGTGTGAAATATTTGGTTAATAATGAGTTTAAATGATGTTTTGTGGTGTATGAATGAATGTATGATGTTTGTATGCCTGTATATGATGTCTGGAATCATTTTTGGGTGAAAGGGTGTGAAATCGTAGGGTCTGTCGCAGATCTGAGATTTGGTAAAATCGCAGGTCCGCTAAGCAGAGGGGGATCCGCTGAGCGGAGGACCTGACCTGGTTAGTTTCTGTCTAACATCGCTAGAGGTCCGCTGAGCGGAGGTCTGAAGGAAATCGTTTCTGCCTTGCGTCGCTGAGCGAACCTTGCTGTGTAGAAAATTGTCCGAACTTGAAAATGATGTATCTTTTGGACCGTAGGTCTGTTTTTAGTGTTGTTTCAAACACGGTGGACCTCATGAGATAACTTATGTGTATAAATGATGAAATGAGGCGTATCTATAATTGTTTTGAAACATGATTTATTTCTTGATGAATGATGTATTATACATATATGTGATGAGATATGTAAAGTACATGCTATGTTTGAAGTAATATTCATGTGATGACTTATGAATGGTGTGATGATGATAATTTGATGATGTTTGAATGATGCTAATATATTTAAACATACTTTATGATGATGATGATGATGATGATGATGACAATGGTATAAGTATGTTATATATGTTTGCATTAATTCATAATCATTTGTTGAGGCTGCATCTATGATGATGTGTTGGATCAGTGAAGGGCATGGTTCCCATTGTGTGGAATCTATGCTGGCAGGGCCGTATCTTGATGATGTTGGATCGGTCGGTGGGTTACCCCCATTGATGAAGTTTGGTACCACATGCATAGTGTCACTCATTACATATGCATGATTTTCATAACATGATTGAATGCGTTTCAGTGTTATGATATGATGATGTGCTAGATGTGTGTATTTTGTTGAAATTGTCTGAATATGATACAATTGGGTGAATGATATGACTATGACGTGTTATTATTTATGATGCAATAATATTTGTTAATTGAGATGAGACTCACCCTTACATATTGTTATTTTCAGATTGAGGTAGCGGCTTCCGACTTGGTGAGGATTAGCTCATAAGCCTTTGTTTAGATTAGTGTCAAGTGTCATGCTCTGATAGATGTAACACTGGGGAACGTGATGTCTTAAGTTTTGATAATAACTCTGTTTTGTTTAATTTATTTTGAGGATTAAGGCATTGATGATGTGATATTGGTTTGATGATTTATTCCGCTGTGTAAGCATGAGATATTTGTTTATGAGTTATGTTAAGATGTTTCTTCAATAAATGCATGACAGATGACCGATGATGTTTATTTTATTATGAATTGTGACGCCCTTGTGCATGTTACTCTGATTTATTTAATTAATTTCCGCGGGGTTTAGTAGGGTGTTACAACTACTATCTCCAATTTACAAGACAGACACCTTGCTCGACGTATACAATGTCGTATTTCCAGTGGTAGCAAAGGAGGATCACTGGCCTAAGTATGATGTGGAAGTAGTTTGGCATAAAGATATGATGCGACGAAAGAAAAAGGGTCGCCCTAACAGTACTCATATTCGAACTGAAATGGATGTTCATGACAAAATGGAAAGTGTAGCATTTGTCGTCAGCTAGGGCACAATAAAAACAAATTTCCTAGTCGTGGAACAACCTCAACGCATGTTTAATTGTATGCCCTCCACCAACTATTGTGTAACAACTTTGTAAAATATTTTGAAGCAATGAACTTTACTTTATTTAATGGCGAAACATATTTATTACAACACTCATAACCACACAAGCAACACAGAATCAACATAAACATAAATAACACTACATCGACAACATATACATTAAATAACATAATTAGGGGGCTTCATAGATGAGAATGCAAAATGCCCATCTCTCTTAAAAATCGACAAATCGAACATGATGAAAAAATCAGAGAGAAAATTGAAGAATGGGAGAGTAAATTGTGTGCGAAATGAAGGGGAATGGGGTATTTTTGTAGAAAAAGCCCTTACACATAGGAGTCATCTCAAATGACTCCTACGTGTAAACCCTAATACATAGGCGCCATTTGAGATGACAACCCTAAAAAGGGCACAACATTGGCGCCATCCTAGATGGCGCATTCACTATATTTTTAAGGGTAGGCGCCATCCCAGGTGGCTCATGCACCTGGGTGCCTTACCAAACCTAGACACTTTGATAAATTTTCCCAAATTATATTTTTTTTAAAACATGGTTATTTTAATTTTTTTTTCTAAAATGCTCTATTTTTAATTTATCTACCATTTAATCCAGCACTTATTTTTGCTAAGACTAAATAATAATAATAATAATAATAATAATAATAATAATAATAATAATAATAATAATAATAATAATAATAATAATAATAGAGTTTAATGGTAGTGCACTATCAGCGTAAAGAATTATTACACATTCATCCAATTAGAATATTTTATAGTGCCATATTATATAAGTGTTTTAAAAATTACAGTCTGACTATGCGGATTACATGGTTGTCATTGGTTGACCGTGTAAAAATAATTTACATTGTCAGTGCACCATTCATTTTCTCATAATAATAATAATGATAAAAATGATAATAATAATAATAATAATAATAATAATAATAATAATGATAATGATAATCATCATCATCATACTAAATTATAATCTTACAACTTCTTCCCTCCAAAACTTTCCCACCAAAATTATCATAAATAATTAATTAATTAATTAATTAAATCCAAAATTCAATCATTAATAAAAAATAAAACATAAACCACCCACCCACTCACCACTTCATCATAAATAATCAATTAATTAATTTAATAAAAAATAAAACATAAACCACTGGCATGTTTCAACCCTAACCAGATAATTTATTCATTTTATATTCTTTATGATTTAATTATTGTTATATTTTTATTTTAATTAATTTAAACCTTTTTAAGTAACATAATTTACATTCAAATGTCTGCTTCCACCAATAACTCAAGAGGACCTACATTAAAATTAGGTCCTGGAAAATATATCATAAAGAAAAATAAACTCTCAAAAGCATTCATTGATCACCATAGTATTTTTTTTAGATGATTCACCCATTATATCGATGCAAGGTAAATGTTACAATTAATTCACTTAATTAATTAATTGCCTATAATTTAATTGATAAATAATTTTTTTAATGTTTTAATAACTAAATAAAAAATACGAGAAGGAAGAAATCTTACATACAATCAATTTTTTTTGAAATTTGTTTGGAAAGATTATGAAAAACAATGGTCTCCCTGTAAAAAAGGTTTCACAATTGGTAGAGTTCACTTTGCACCACCTGGATTGGGTGAAAGATATTATTTGAGAACTTTGCTTAATTATGTCAAAGGTCCTCGAAGTTACCAGGAAATCAAGACAGTAAACAACGTGTTATATGATAAATTTAAAGACGCATGTTTTGCTATGGGTTTACTACATGATGATAAAGAATACATAGATGTCATTATAGAGTTCAGCAATTGGGGTACATGTACTTTTTTGCGAAAATTATTTGCAACCCTTTTAATTTAAAAACAACTATCCAGACCAGAAGATGTTTGGCACAAAACATGGCAGTATTTAGGTGATGACATCTTGCATAGGCAAAGACTCATTCTTCAATTTCCAGGTAATTCTATATAGAATATATATTCTAATTTTTTACATGAAAGACTAAGTTGGTTAATATACACTTTTTATCTAATCAGCGTATGCTGCTAAATTTATTTAATTATTATGGCAGATTTGGAATTATCAGATGATGACATAAAAAATTTAGTATTACAAGATCTCCAATCATTTTCACAAAGCAATAATAGAAGTTTAAGTGATTTTTCCACAATACCTCAAATAGATGCATCTCTTACATCTGAAAGCCAAAATAGACTCATTTATGATGAGTTAAATTATGATAGAAAATTTTTGGCTATAGGACATACTCAATTGATGTCAACTATGACTATTGAACAGAGAATAGTATATGACAAAATTATGGCACGAGTTGAAGATAATAAACCAGGCATTTTTTCCTATATGGGTATGGTGGTACTGGAAAAACTTACATTTGGAGGGCTATGTCAGCAGCATTAAGATCTAAAGGAGATATTGTGTTAACAGTGGCATCGAGTGGAATTGCTGCTTTGCTTATTCCTGGAGGAAGAACAATCCATTCAAGATTCTCTATACCCCTAGACATTGATGAGTATTCCACTTGCGGTATTGATCAAAATACCCCTTTGGCACAATTGATACCAAAAACAAAACTCATTATATGGGATGAAGCACCAATGCTCCATAAGCATTATTTTGAAGCTGTTGATAGAACTTTCAGAGATGTTCTTCGCTTTTGTAATAATGGGAATTTAAATTTCCTTTTGGAGGAAAGGTTATTGTTTTTGGAGGAGACTTCAGACAAATTCTACCAGTTATTCTTAAAGCAACAAAACAAGATGTGGTCCATGCTACCATTAACTCCTCATATCTTTGGAATTATTGTGAAATCCTGACGTTGCATACAAATATGAGGCTACTTACTGGGAGTCATGATGTTGATGTTAGACAAAGAAAATTGTTTTCAGATTGGGTGTTAGGGATTGGTGATGGAACAATTGGAGAACAAGGTGATGACGATATCACACTTGAAATTCCAAATGATTTACTCATCAAAAGTTCAATTGATTCTATTTCATCTATTGTTCATAGCATTTATCCATCATTTTTGGATAACATGAATGATCCAACTTTTTTTCAAGACAGAGCTATACTAGCCCCAAAAAATGATATTGTTGATAACATTAATGACTACATGTTATCATTGATTCCCACTTAGTTAAAAATATATCTAAGTTTTGACACTCCATACTTGGCGAAACCAAATATAAATGTGCCTAATGATGTACACACACCTGAATTTTTAAACACTGATTAATGCATCTGGCCTTCCAAATCACGAGTTGAAACTCAAGGTTGGAGTACCTGTAATGTTATTGAGAAATATAGGTCAATCTTATGGGTTATGCAATGGAACTCGACTTATCATCACAAAAATGGGAAAATATGCTCTTGAAGGAAGGATTCTATCGGGAAGAAATATTGGTAATAAGGTTTATATACCTAGGTTGTTATTGACACCTTCTGATCCAAGAATTCCTTTTAAATTTCAACGGAGACAATTCCATTTAGTCATTTCATTTGCAATGACTATTAATAAAAGTCAAGGACAATCTTTGAAGCATGTTGGAGTTTATCTTCCACAATCTGTTTTCTCACATGGACAATTATATGTTGCGATTTCAAGAGTTACATCAAGGATCATTTTGAAGTTATTGATAAATATGAATGAGGGTCAAGATACAAATAACACATTAAATGTCGTTTACAAAGAAGTGTTTCAAAATTTAAAATAACTATTACTGATCTATTTCTTTTTTTTAATCAAACTTTCACTATCAATATTACATTTATATCATTTACCTTAAACTCAAACATTACTCACTTATTATTTTTATTCTATTTTTATATTTATTTTACTCTCTTTTATTTCTATTAAATTTTAGGTAATATATCTATTAAATTTATAGATTACTTTTATGCAGATTTTACATTTATTATTAATTAAATATAACTTCTCCGTGCGATGCACGGGTAGACGTCTAATAATAATAATAATAATAATAATAATAATAATAATAATAATAATAATAATAATAAAATTGACATAGAAAATACACATAACCGGTTTTGTCGTTGTTTGAGTCATCAGTTGTGAATGTGTGGAGCATGTCACATAATTCACTTCCATCTTTCTCTTTCTCTTTTCTCCTCTCATTTCAAAACCTGTGATTTCTTCAACCAATCTTCAACAAAATAATCTCCAAATAAATAAATAAATATTCATGTAATGGCATTCATGAAACTCGGATCAAAACCTGAAGCTTTTCGTCGTGAAGGCCAAACATGGTCAGCATATATGGATCCTTATCTTATACATAACATATCACATATCACATTAACATTATGTGTGTTTTGTTCTTCATGTTGTTGTTGCATCATGTTGATGTTCTTATACCAAATATAACCTTTTGAATCTCATTTCATATTCTTTTCAATTACAAATTTTCTTATTTATTGGATAATAATTGACATTAATCTTGTTTTGCATTAAGGGTTTGTACAACAGGACTTCCAAGTGATGTTACCATTGAAGTTGGTGAAATTTCGTTTCTCCTCCATAAGGTACTTTTATTGCATATAAACTTGTTGTTTCAAAAATAATTTTTTTTCAATTTTTTATTTATTAAATCATGATTTTGATGCAGTTTCCATTGCTTTCTAGAAGTGGACTACTAAAGAAATTGATTGCAGAATCATCAAATGATGATTGTGTTTTACACCTTCATGATGTTCCTGGTGGAGCAAAAACTTTTGAGCTAATAACAAAGTTTTGCTACGGCGTAAAACTCGAAATCACATCATTGAATGTAGTTAGTCTAAGATGTGCAGCAGAGTATCTCCAAATGACCGAAAACTACGGCGAAAATAATCTTATAGGATACACAGAATCCTTTCTCAATGAAGTTTTTAGCAATTGGCCCGATTCAATTAAAGCTCTCGAAACATGCGAGGAAGTGCAAAACTTTGCAGAAGACCTCCATATTGTTTCGAGATGCATTGATTCCTTGGCAATGAAGGCGTGTTCCGATCCAGAATTGCTTAATTGGCCTCAGACCGGTCGTAATCAAGACGAACAAAATGAGGTTTTGAATGAGGTTTCTTTGGAGAGTAGTAAGCGGCAAAATGTTGGTGATAATTGGTGGTACTATGATGTGTCTTATTTGAGTTTACCATTGTATAAAAGATTGATTTTAGCTATTGAATCCAATGGAATGAAATCTGAAACTGTTGCTGCATCTCTTATATATTATCTTAGACGGTTTCTTCCATTAATGAATAGACAATCAAGTTTCAAGGATACAAGCCATGCAACAATTCCTACAACTACAGAAGCTGATCAAAGAGGTTTACTAGAAGAGATTGTTGAGTTGCTTCCTAATAAGAGAGGTGTCACATCTTCTAAACATCTCCTTCGGCTACTTCGAACCGCCATGATATTACATGCTAGTCCATCATGTAAAGAGAATTTAGAGAAAAGAGTTGGAGCTCAACTAGACCAAGCTTCACTTGTGGATCTACTAATTCCGAATATGGGATACTCGGTCGAGACACTATATGATATCGATTGTATTCAGAGGATTCTTGATCATTTTATGTCTATTTACCAGCCCGCGTCGGTGGCAGCTTCTCCTTGTATAACTGAAGTTGGTGCATTGATATCTGGCGTTGATACGTTGACACCGATGACAATGGTCGCTTCCTTGGTAGATGGATATCTCGCCGAAGTCGCTTCAGATACTAATCTGAACTTGTCTAAATTTCAGGCACTTGCTGTGGCTGTTCCTGATTATGCTAGGCCCCTTGATGATGGCATATACCATGCAATAGATGTATACCTTAAGGTTAGATAATTTTGCATAGCCTTTTTTTTCTACTCAGATCAATAATCGATAAGCTCTGATATCATATTAGGTTTTTATGTTGAGTTTAACTGATTCTTACAATATCGGCAGGCACATACATGGCTTAGAGACTCTGAAAGGGAGCAACTATGCAGACTCATGAATTGTCAAAAACTATCATTGGAAGCAAGCTCACATGCAGCACAAAATGAAAGATTACCTCTAAGAGTAATTGTTCAAGTCCTTTTTTTCGAGCAGCTTCGACTTCGAACATCGATATCCGGTTGGTTTTTTGTTTCAGAAAACCTTGAAAACTCGCAAAATTCTAGTGGAAATCTTGGTTTACCCAAGACTTGTCAACCGGATTCTGCAGAGAGAACGGAAAATGTGAGGGAACGTCTTTTGGAGTTGGAGAAGGAATGTTCAGGTATTAGAAAAGAGCTTCAGAAATTAAATAAAACAAAGAAAAGTTGGAGCATTTTTCCGAAAAAGTTTGGATTTAGAAGAAAGACAGAGTATTCAAATTCTAAAGAATCAGATAATGTAAATACATCATCCTCTACGAATGAAAATCAAAATCATGAAAGTAGTTGAAGAGGTTCATTGAACTTCATGGCTTAAGTTAGTGGAGATAAATATGTTTCTTGTACTACAAGTTATGTTTTCAAATTGGAGCCTTTACCGCTAACTTCATAGTGCAGTCGATTGTAAACCGTTAGACTAAATGAGATAAATTCTTATGTTTTTCATTTCTTAATAGGATTGTAACTCTTTTGAATTGTTGATAGAATGAGAATTGTGCACTATCTAGTTGAGGTTCATAGTCATGGCTCATAGGGATTGCCACTCTTTTTAATTGGTGGCATTCTTGACTCTTTGTATGTTCTATTCATCAACCAAAGGGTCATATTTGTTAAACATTCACTTCTTAAGGATGTAATGTAATATTCATGCATTCATTCATTTCACACATCTGTAGAGGAAAAGCTTTGATTAATCTGCGTAGTGGGGTATATGTGATCAACCAATTATAGATTTGTGTCAAATAATTAGAGAATTTCAATAGAAAAAATCAAAATGAGTTTTTTTATCATGAGAAATGGCGTGATTGAGTCCTTGAAGATTACCTAGGAAAAAATTAAAAGAAAAGAAAAAAAAGATAGAAATGAAAACTTTACATGTGTTTTTTCTTTTGAAAAACTATTATGCTCTATCCATGTTACACTACTAGAAGTCTCAACTTTAGTTACTAATTTAGTGATTGTAAAAAAATTAACAAACGATAAAGAGATTATCATGTTTCAGTTGAAAAAGTATTAGTTTCTAACTTATATTGACAAAATTAGCAACTGATATTTGGTGATTGAATTTGAGGTTGTGTTAGCGACTCATTTTATAATTGATTTTGTTGATAAAAAATGTCATTGAAATGCTAAATTGAATATTATTGGAGTCACTAAATCACAGTCACTATTATTTTGATTTTTAAGAAAAATCTTTTAAACAATGAACATATTTTTTAAATAAAAAAATTATGTACATTACACATTTTACATACTGAATTTAACAAAATAACACAATATACTAAATATTTTAAATACACAATACAACAAAAAAAACAAAATATAGAGTCTCACTAAATACTCATCAAAGAATTAATCAAAAGAAAACAAGATAAAATACTTTAAGTATTTGTAAAAAAAATACAATAAAATTGTTTTAACTAGAGACAATAATTATCATAACACAATACAACATATTATTTTCAGATATTTGTCATTATAAGTTCATCTCTTAATCATTAGTCTCATCAACATGGTCATCATCGACGTTGTCATCATGAATTATCCATACTGCTCGTCAACATTATCATCATTATCATCATGAACTGTCCATACTGCTCCTCCTTACTGCTTCTGCTATTATAATTAAAAAATTAACAAAAGATATATAGATTAATCAAGCTAGAGATTAACTAATTTTTCAGTCATAGTTGGATCAAACTCTAGTGTGTCGAAGGGTAGCTTTTGGTTCAATGGAGATTATGTCGAAGACCTACATATTGTAGTCGAAGTATGTTCTAGTATGTGGGTGTTAAAATGCTAAGATTGTTAGTATTTTGAATTGGGTATTTTTGTTATATCCAATTGTTTAAGTTAGCTTGTACCCTAAATTGACTTGTAATGAGTATTTGTGAAAAAACCCATTAGTTTAGTATGTTAGGTTTTATTACAAATAGCATACTAGTCTCTCATTATTGTATACTGCAAATCCTAATTTAGGGTGAGAGGGTTATTTGTTATTCTTGTAACTTGTAATCTTGTTTTAAAGAGTACGGAAAGAATAGCAGTTATAACCAATCCTTGTTGTTCTCCGTGTTTATCATTTTTCTACCCTTGTGTGTTTCTTGATCACAGAGACACAATTTATCCTTTGTTCATCAAGGCATCCTTTTCACAATAAATTGGTGCGGTGAGCATGGAGAAGATGCCTTCAACAAAGTATGAGATTGAAAAGTTCACCGGAGTGAACAATTTCGGTCTGTGGCGCTTGAAGATGAAAGTCCTACTGGTACAACAAGGTTGTTTGGAAGCGTTGAAGGGAGCGGCGGCTATGGACGTTGCGCTAACGGAAAGAGAGAAGACGGCCATGATAGAGAAAACCCACAGTGCAATTCTGTTGAGCCTTGGTGATAAGGTTCTTCGATAGGTATCAAAGGAGACAACGGCATCAGGGTTATGGGTGAAACTTGAAAGTTTGTACATGACCAAATCGCTGGTGAATCGAGTCTACCTGAAGCAAGTTTTGTATTCATTCAAGATGATTGAAGACAACGTATGGTCTAAGCAGCTGAATATGTTCAACAAGCTGATTCTTGATCTCGAAAAATATTGATATGAAGATCGATGATGAAGATCAAGCATTGTTACTGTTGTGTGCTTTGTCTCGTTCACATGCTCACTTCAGAGAAACTCTCTTTTATGGAAGGGAGTCCCTGACCTTTGAAGAAGTTCAATCAGCCTTGTATTAAAGGACTTGAATGAACGAAAGGAGCATAATTCTTCGATGCTTGGTGAAGGTTTGGCTGTTAAGGGAAAATTCTTGCGAAAGGATGCTAAGTTCGACAAGAAGAAAGGTAAAAGTCAACAAAAGTCTTAGAGTGACGAAGCATCCGGTATTCGATGCTATCATTTTAAGAAGGAGGGTCACACAAGAAAGGTGTGCCCTGAACGCCTGAAAGATCATGGAGGTAAGGATAATGGAAACGCTGCCATTGTTCAAGATGATTTCGAATCATCTGATGTTCTTGTGGTTTCAAGTGGTGACTCGAGTAAGGAGTGGATTACGGATTCAGGTTGCACTTGGCACTTGACTCCAAACAAAGACTTGTTCGAGGAATTATGTGATCAAGATGCTGGATTTGTATTGCTGGGAAACAACAAAGCTTGCAAGATTTCAGGTGTTGGATCTGTGAGATTCAAGCTCCAAGATGAGTCAATAAGGTTGTTGATTGAAGTCAGGTATAATCCTAATTTAAAGAGAAATATGATTTCTCTTTGTGAATTCGACAAGAAAGGATATGTTTTACAAGAAGAGAAAAGTATCCTAAGAGTCATGAAGGGATCAAAGGAAGTCTTGAGAGGCGTAAAGAAACAAGGCTTGTATACCTTTGAGGTTGAAGTAGTAAGTGGTTTAAGTCTTAGTATTAGGTGCAATGACCATAACACCCCCAACTAGACTTTATTTACCACAATGCCATTTAGTTCCATCTCAACTAAATTGGAATTCCTATTATTTAATCTCTTGAAATTAAAATTAGGATATTACATTCTCCCCCCTAAAATAGAATTCATCCTCGAATTCGAAAACTTACCAGAATAAGTGAGGATACAACTTTCGCATCTCTGGTTCGAGCTCCCAAGTAGTTTCGTCCGGACATGACGCTTCTCACAACACCTTCACAAGAGGTATCTCCTTGCTTCTCAACAACTTGCTAGCATACTCCATGATATGACAAGGTTGCGGTTGGAATGAAAGATCTGGTTCTAGTTCAATTATATCTGGAAGGATAGGATGAAACGAATCTGGCACGAACTTCCTCAACTGGGATACGTGAAATACGTCATGCATCCTGGATAGTGAAGGAGGCGACGCTAACTGGTACGCGACTTCACCTATCCGTCTCATGATCTGATATTGTCCTACATATTTTGGGCTAAGCGTGCACGTCTTAAACGGTCCTTTCAACCTCAATCTCAGAGTCACCTTCAAGAATACATGATCTCCTACGTCAAATTCCAAGGGTCTTCTCCGCTTATCCGCATAGATCTTCTGTCAATCTTGAGCTTGTTTCATCTTGTCTCGGATCATCTTAACCTTCTCCGTTGTTTCTTGAATTATCTCTGGTCCAAGAATCCCCCTCTCACCAACTTCAGACCAACACAAAGGTGATCGACACTTTCTACCGTACAAGGCATCGTACGGGGCCATACCTATACTCACATGATAACTGTTGTTATACGCAAATTCTATCAAAGGTGAGTTATTTTTCCAACTTCCACCACTTTCCAAAACGCACGCCCTTAGCATATCCTCAATGGTCTGGATAGTCCTTTTCGTCTGTCCATCCGTCTGAGGATGATTAGAAGTACTCAAGTTCATATCCGTACCCCTCTCTTGATGAAAAGCCTTCCAAAATTGGGAAGTGAACTTTGGATCCCTATCTGATACAATGCTAGAAGGTACACTGTAACACCCTTCTAAACCCCGCAGAAAATTAACATTAAAATCAGAGTAAAACATGAAGAAGGGTATTACAACGCCAACAAAATAAACAAATATTCATGTCATGCCATAAAGGAACAATAAACCAAAAATTATTCAGGTAGCATGTTAACACAGCGGAATATTCTTAACAACTGAATAATCAAACATCTGGAGTCGAAGACTCATAATTCAACCATAAACCGTAAACAAAATAGAAGTTTATCAGCCAATTCTAAAATAACGTTCCCGGTGTTACACGACCAGAGCATGACACAGACCCAACTGACTCTAACGAACTACTTGACGAGCTAATCCTCACCAAGTACACAAGCTACTCCTCAATCTGAAAAATAACAACAGTAAGGGTGAGTTTCATTCGCATTAACAAATGTTATAGGAATATAAACAATACAACTTCATCCATACATTATTCACCCAAATCAATTATATTCAAATAATATAGCAACATTCGTCAATTACAGTCATTCATACCAAAATACACACAAATTATAACATTGGACAACTTCCATTCATGTTACAATTATACACAACAACCTAATGCAATGCAACTAAATGCATGTGGTACCAAACATGGGATAACCCATCTCACCGATCCACCACCATAAAGATTCGGCTACTTCTCTCACCAATTCCACACAGTGGGAATTAGCTACCGCTGTCCCACCACCATAAGGGATACAACCCACAATATGATTATGAAATGCATGCATCGCATACCGCATGCTAATCATCAACACCAAACAACTGAACAATCATAATCATCAACCGATGCAATAACAATATAAGCCACCACAACCAATTAAATCAAGCGTTTTAAATTAAATTCGAGTCACCACTCAAAACACTATCTTATTGCATAAATCGTTTAATTAGCTTCACTGTGCTCGAAACGGCACATCAAACGGACTAACAGTTAAAAAGTTATACATCGTTAAACTTTAAAAAATTCCAAACAGCAACAGCACGCGGCGCCAAGCTTGGTTCGCGGCGCGAACTGAGCGTTCCAAAAATCCTTGGCTCTCTGCCAAGCTGTTCGCGGCGCAAACATCTAGACGCGGCGCGAAGCGAGAAAAAAGTTACGCCTTCGCGGCGCCAACACAGGTACGCGGCGCGACCTGTGCGTATCAAAACATCTTGACCTTCTGCCCACCTGTTCGCGGCGCCAACCCTGTGCACGCGGCGCGAACCGGCGATTTCAGAAACCCCAACCTGCAGAAAACAGCATTCTATACCTCCCAAATGCTCTCAAATCATACCAGTACGAATTTCAGAAAAATAAACCACACATACGACATAAGTTGCACGTTTACACATACTTCTAATCATGTTTAACATCATTATTCATCACCAAATCATCATTCACAACCTAAATTGAATCAAAGTTCTATAAACCCCAAAACCCCAAACCCGACATACAATCCAATTCGGAATCCTAACATACGAACTCTATTGAATCATTCATACAACCCATAATAGAGGTTAATGAGAAGAATCCCCCTTACCTCGATGTCGAATTCTTGGACACCCTTGCTCTTCACACTTGCTCTTCTCCCAATTTCACGTTCAGCTCTTTTCCTTCTCCTTTTTGGTTCTCTTTTCACAAAATCCTCCTCTTTTCTATTTTATGAAAAATATAACCTTGTTTTAGTAAAAGGCTTTGCAATTGACACACCCCCCCCCAATTGCTACTTGCGACACTGGCCCATTAGCCTCATCAATCTATATTTCTCAAATAATTCAATTAATTCTATTATTAAAATAAAAAAATTAATTAAATTAAATAAAGGAATTTATGGGGTGTTACAACCCTCCCCCACTAGAAAAGTTTTCGTCCTCGAAAACATACCTTAGGCAAAGAGTTCCGGGTAGGAGTCCTTCATCTGGCTCTCCAATTCCCATGTAACATTTCCACCGGCTGGTCCTCCCCAAGCTACTCTGACCAACGCTATCTCCTTGCCACGCAATTGTTTCACCTTCCGATCTTCAATCCTCATAGGCAAAACTTCAACTGTCAGATTATCTTTTACCTGTACATCATCGACTTGGATCACATGAGATGGATCAGCAATGTATTTCCTCAACTGCGATACATGGAATACATCATGCAGATTTGCAAGCGTCGGTGGTAACGCAATGCGATATGCCACATCTCCTACTCTTTCTGAAATCTGAAACGGACCAATAAAACGCGGAGTCAACTTTCTTGACTTTAGAGCTCGTCCGATACCAGTCATAGGAGTAACTCTCATAAACACGTGATCTCCTTCTTGAAACTCAAGTGTTCTCCGTCTCTTGTCATGATAACTCTTCTGACGACTCTGAGAAGCCTTCATCTTCTCCTGAATCATCTTAATCTTTTCCGTCGTTTCTTGAACAATCTCTGGTCCAATCACCGCACTCTCGCCTGATTCGTACCAACATAAAGGCGTCCTACACCTCCGACCATACAAAGCTTCAAACGGAGCCATACCAATACTCGAGTGAAAACTATTATTGTAAGTAAATTCGATCAAGGGTAGATAACTATCCCAAGCACCGCCTTTTTCCAACACACAAGCACGCAATAAATCTTCTAGTGATTGAATAGTTCTTTCCGTCTGTCCATCCGTCTGCGGATGATAAGCAGAACTCAATCTCAACTTAGTACCCAAAACCTTCTGCAAACCTTCCCAGAATCTGGATGTAAACCTTGGATCTCTATCTGACACGATACTCGAAGGAATACCATGTAAACTCACTATCTTCTCAATATATAATTGAGCCAGCTTCTCCATCGGGTAATCCATTCTCATTGGTATAAAGTGAGCAGACTTTGTCAACCTGTCCACAATAACCCAAATAGCTTCACAATTCTTCGCCGTCCTCGGTAAACCTGAAACAAAATCCATAGATATACTATCCCACTTCCATTCCGGAATAAATAACGGTTGCATAGCTCCATACGGTTTCTGATGCTCAATCTTCGACTTCTGGCAAGTCAAACAAGCATAGACAAATTCAGCTATTTCCTTTTTCATTCCAGGCCACCAAAACAGCTTCTTTAAGTCATGATACATCTTGGTAGCACCAGGATGAATACTCAATCCGCTACGATGTCCTTCTTCAAGAATACTCTTCCTCAATTCGGCAATGTCAGGAACACAAACACGACTACCAAACCTTATTATACCATTCTCGTCGATTCTGAATTCACCTCCTTTATCTTGGTTAATCAGAGTCAACTTATCAACCAACTCCACATCAGTCTTCTGACCCTCTCGGATTTCCTCAAGAATACCACTAGTCAGCTTCAGCATACCCAATTTAACACTGTTAGGAGTGTCTTCACATACTAAACTCAAATCTCTGAATTGTTCAATTAAATTCAATTCTCTCACCATAAGCATAGACATATGCAGGGACTTCCTACTCAATGCATCGGCAACAACATTTGCTTTACCCGGATGATAATTCAGTTCAAAATCATAATCCTTGAGAAATTCTAACCATCTTCTTTGTCTCATATTCAGCTCTTTTTGATCAAAGAGATACTTCAGACTCTTGTGATCGCTAAACACTTCAAACCTCGTACCGTACAGATAATGTCTCCACAATTTCAATACAAATACCACTGCTGCCAATTCTAAGTCATGAGTCGGATAGTTTCTCTCATGCACTTTGAGTTGTCTCGACGCATAAGCGACTACCTGTTGATTCTGCATTAGTACACCTCCTAATCCCAACAACGAAGCATCACAATATACAACAAAAGATTCCGCCGGATTCGGCAAAATCAAGATCGGCGCACTAGTCAACCTCTTCTTCAACTCTTGGAATCCTTCTTCACATTTCGAATCCCAGACGAAAGCTTGACCCTTCCTAGTCAACTTAGTTAACGGCAACGCTAACTTTGAAAAACCTTCAATGAACTTTCTATAGTAACCCGCAAGACCAAGGAAACTACAGATTTCGGAAACTGACTTCGGAGCTTCCCATTGAGACACTGCTTCTACTTTCGTTGGGTCAACGACAATACCATCCTTGGAAATTACATGCCCCAGAAAGCTCACTTCATTTAACCAGAACTCACACTTTGACAGTTTTGCATAAAGTTTCTTTTCCTTCAATAGTTCCAATACCACTCTAAGATGATCTGCATGCTCTTCTTCATTCTTAGAATATATTAAAATATCATCGATAAATACCACCACGAACTGATCCAGGTAAGGATGGAAGATCCTATTCATATACTCCATGAAAACCCCCGGCGCATTGGTTACTCCAAATGGCATCACTGTATATTCGTAATGACCATACCTTGTTCTAAATGCCGTCTTCTGAATGTCGTCCGTCTTCACCCGAATCTGATGATATCCCGACCGCAAGTCAATCTTGCTGAACACACAAGCTCCAACCAGTTGATCCATCAAATCATCAATCCTCGGCAAGGGATACCGATTCTTGATAGTAACCTTGTTCAGTTGTCTGTAATCCACACACAACCTCATTGAACCTTCTTTCTTCTTCACTAGTAACACCGGTGCACCCCACGGTGAGACACTAGGACGAATAAATTTCTTCTCAAGTAACTCTTCCAATTGACTCTTCAACTCAGTCAATTCCGATGCCGACATACGATAAGGTGCCATCGACACAGAACTAGTTCCAGGAATTAATTCAATAGCAAAATCTACCTCTCTCTCTGGCGGTAATTCTCTTACATCTTCTGGGAAAACTTCCGAAAATTCACAAACTACCGGTAAGTCATTACTCACCGCTTTCTTTTTCACCTCCATGGATGCAATCAACATAAACACGGCAGCCCCGTCCTTCATTGCTTCATCCACTTGTCTTGCAGTCATTGCTAAACTCTCAACACCGACATCTTCCGGAAAAATAACCGTCTTCGTGAAACAGTTGATATGAATCCGATTAAATTGCAACCAATTCATACCCAGGATGACATCAAGTTGTTCCAACGGAAGGCACACTAAGTCCATTCCGAACTCTCTACCAAAAATATCAATTGGACAGTTCAAACAGGCAAACGAAGTAGTCACTGAACCCGACGCAGGAGTGTCAATGATCATACTTCCATGAATATCAGATATTTCCAAGTTCAGACGTTTAGCACAATCCAACGAAATAAACGAGTGAGTTGCTCCAGTATCTATTATTGCAATTAAAGGAGTGCCATTGATAAAACACGTACCTTTAATCAATCGATCCTCTGGAGTAGTCTCTGAACCAGATAAAGCGAAAACTTTACCCCTAACTTGATTCTTCTTTGGCATAGGACAATGTGGACTAATATGACCTTCTTCACCACAGTTATAGCAAGTCACAGTCCTTCCCTTGCAGTCAACCGCAATGTGGCCTGCTTTACCACACCTGTAGCACTTCTTCTCTTCGCTCTTGCACTCGTGAACACGATGTCCAGGTTCCCCACACTTAAAGCACTTAACAGGAGCACTAGAGTCTCCCCCACTAGGCTTCTTCCAACTCCCAGCTTTATAATTACCTCTACCATATGGTTTACCACGGTCCATAGGCTTCTTCCCTTTCTTGTCGACTAACTCGCGAGAGTGAGAAGACTTCAGCTTGAGGTTATCCTCTTCATAGATCCTACTACAATCCACCAAATCTGTAAACCGACGAATCCTTTGGTACCTGATTCCCTGCTTAATTTCATCGCGGAGACCATTCTCGAACTTAACACATTTCGAAAATTCGCTCGCTTCATCATTGTTATAGTGGACATAGTACTTGCCCAGCTCAACAAACTTTGAAGCATACTCCGGCACCGTCATGTTGCCTTGTGTCAGCTCCAAAAACTCAACTTCTTTCCTGCCCCGAACATCCTCAGGAAAGTACCTCCTCAGGAATTCTCGCCTGAATACAGCCCAAGTGATCGCTACACCTGCAAATTCAAGTTCATCTCGACCAGCCATCCACCAATCATCAGCCTCTTCAGACAGCATGTGAGTCCCATACCTTACCTTCAGATTTTCAGCACAATCGATCACTCTGAAGATCCTTCCGATTTCCTTCAGCCACCTCTGAGCGCCTTCGGGATCGTGCGTGCCATTGAACAACGGAGGATTGTTCCTCTGAAAACTATTCAGCTGCCTGTCAGCGCCAATACCAGCCCCATTAGCATTCCCTCCTAATACACCAGCAATCATGCCCAGAGCCTCAGCAATCGCGTCATCATTTCTTCCTCCTCTTCCGGCCATTGCTCTGCTAAATATCAGACAATATTCATTAGAACAAGAAGTATCGACAGTGTCAACCTTACACTAATCGTATACGAAGGATTAACCGACACTAAGACTCTGACTCAACGACCGACTATGCTCTGATACCACTATTGTAACACCCTTCTAAACCCCGCAGAAAATTAACATTAAAATCAGAGTAAAACATGAAGAAGGGTATTACAACGCCAACAAAATAAACAAATATTCATGTCATAAAGGAACAATAAACCAAAAATTATTCAGGTAGCATGTTAACACAGCGGAATATTCTTAACAACCTAATAATCAAACATCTGGAGTCGAAGACTCATAATTCAACCATAAACCGTAAACAAAATAGAAGTTTATCAGCCAATTCTAAAATAACGTTCCCGGTGTTACACGACCAGAGCATGACACAGACCCAACTGACTCTAACGAACTACTTGACGAGCTAATCCTCACCAAGTACACAAGCTACTCCTCAATCTGAAAAATAACAACAGTAAGGGTGAGTTTCATTCGCATTAACAAATGTTATAGGAATATAAACAATACAACTTCATCCATACATTATTCACCCAAATCAATTATATTCAAATAATATAGCAACATTCGTCAATTACAGTCATTCATACCAAAATACACACAAATTATAACATTGGACAACTTCCATTCATGTTACAATTATACACAACAACCTAATGCAATGCAACTAAATGCATGTGGTACCAAACATGGGATAACCCATCTCACCGATCCACCACCATAAAGATTCGGCTACTTCTCTCACCAATTCCACACAGTGGGAATTAGCTACCGCTGTCCCACCACCATAAGGGATACAACCCACAATATGATTATGAAATGCATGCATCGCATACCGCATGCTAATCATCAACACCAAACAACTGAACAATCATAATCATCAACCGATGCAATAACAATATAAGCCACCACAACCAATTAAATCAAGCGTTTTAAATTAAATTCGAGTCACCACTCAAAACACTATCTTATTGCATAAATCGCTTAATTAGCTTCACTGTGCTCGAAACGGCACATCAAACGGACTAACAGTTAAAAAGTTATACATCGTTAAACTTTAAAAAATTCCAAACAGCAACAGCACGCGGCGCCAAGCTTGGTTCGCGGCGCGAACTGAGCGTTCCAAAAATCCTTGGCTCTCTGCCAAGCTGTTCGCGGCGCAAACATCTAGACGCGGCGCGAAGCGAGAAAAAAGTTACGCCTTCGCGGCGCCAACACAGGTACGCGGCGCGACCTGTGCGTATCAAAACATCTTGACCTTCTGCCCACCTGTTCGCGGCGCCAATCCTGTGCACGCGGCGCGAACCGGCGATTTCAGAAACCCCAACCTGCAGAAAACAACATTCTATACCTCCCAAATGCTCTCAAATCATACCAGTACGAATTTCAGAAAAATAAACCACACATACGACATAAATTGCACGTTTACACATACTTCTAATCATGTTTAACATCATTATTCATCACCAAATCATCATTCACAACCTAAATTGAATCAAAGTTCTATAAACCCCAAAACCCCAAACCCGACATACAATCCAATTCGGAATCCTAACATACGAACTCTATTGAATCATTCATACAACCCATAATAGAGGTTAATGAGAAGAATCCCCCTTACCTCGATGTCGAATTCTTGGACACCCTTGCTCTTCACACTTGCTCTTCTCCCAATTTCACGTTCAGCTCTTTTCCTTCTCCTTTTTGGTTCTCTTTTCACAAAATCCTCCTCTTTTCTATTTTATGAAAAATATAACCTTGTTTTAGTAAAAGGCTTTGCAATTGACACACCCCCCCAATTGCTACTTGCGACACTGGCCCATTAGCCTCATCAATCTATATTTCTCAAATAATTCAATTAATTCTATTATTAAAATAAAAAAATTAATTAAATTAAATAAAGGAATTTATGGGGTGTTACAACCCTCCCCCACTAGAAAAGTTTTCGTCCTCGAAAACATACCTTAGGCAAAGAGTTCCGGGTAGGAGTCCTTCATCTGGCTCTCCAATTCCCATGTAACATTTCCACCGGCTGGTCCTCCCCAAGCTACTCTGACCAACGCTATCTCCTTGCCACGCAATTGTTTCACCTTCCGATCTTCAATCCTCATAGGCAAAACTTCAACTGTCAGATTATCTTTTACCTGTACATCATCGACTTGGATCACATGAGATGGATCAGCAATGTATTTCCTCAACTGCGATACATGGAATACATCATGCAGATTTGCAAGCGTCGGTGGTAACGCAATGCGATATGCCACATCTCCTACTCTTTCTGAAATCTGAAACGGACCAATAAAACGCGGAGTCAACTTTCTTGACTTTAGAGCTCGTCCGATACTAGTCATAGGAGTAACTCTCATAAACACGTGATCTCCTTCTTGAAACTCAAGTGTTCTCCGTCTCTTGTCATGATAACTCTTCTGACGACTCTGAGAAGCCTTCATCTTCTCCTGAATCATCTTAATCTTTTCCGTCGTTTCTTGAACAATCTCTGGTCCAATCACCGCACTCTCGCCTGATTCGTACCAACATAAAGGCGTCCTACACCTCCGACCATACAAAGCTTCAAACGGAGCCATACCAATACTCGAGTGAAAACTATTATTGTAAGTAAATTCGATCAAGGGTAGATAACTATCCCAAGCACCACCTTTTTCCAACACACAAGCACGCAATAAATCTTCTAGTGATTGAATAGTTCTTTCCGTCTGTCCATCCGTCTGCGGATGATAAGCAGAACTCAATCTCAGCTTAGTACCCAAAACCTTCTGCAAACCTTCCCAGAATCTGGATGTAAACCTTGGATCTCTATCTGACACGATACTCGAAGGAATACCATGTAAACTCACTATCTTCTCAATATATAATTGAGCCAGCTTCTCCATCGGGTAATCCATTCTCATTGGTATAAAGTGAGCAGACTTTGTCAACCTGTCCACAATAACCCAAATAGCTTCACAATTCTTCGCCGTCCTCGGTAAACCTGAAACAAAATCCATAGATATACTATCCCACTTCCATTCCGGAATAAATAACGGTTGCATAGCTCCATACGGTTTCTGATGCTCAATCTTCGACTTCTGGCAAGTCAAACAAGCATAGACAAATTCAGCTATTTCCTTTTTCATTCCAGGCCACCAAAACAGCTTCTTTAAGTCATGATACATCTTGGTAGCACCAGGATGAATACTCAATCCGCTACGATGTCCTTCTTCAAGAATACTCTTCCTCAATTCGGCAATGTCAGGAACACAAACACGACTACCAAACCTTATTATACCATTCTCGTCGATTCTGAATTCACCTCCTTTATCTTGGTTAATCAGAGTCAACTTATCAACCAACTCCACATCAGTCTTCTGACCCTCTCGGATTTCCTCAAGAATACCACTAGTCAGCTTCAGCATACCCAATTTAACACTGGTAGGAGTGTCTTCACATACTAAACTCAAATCTCTGAATTGTTCAATTAAATTCAATTCTCTCACCATAAGCATAGACATATGCAGGGACTTCCTACTCAATGCATCGGCAACAACATTTGCTTTACCCGTATGATAATTCAGTTCAAAATCATAATCCTTGAGAAATTCTAACCATCTTCTTTGTCTCATATTCAGCTCTTTTTGATCAAAGAGATACTTCAGACTCTTGTGATTGCTAAACACTTCAAACCTCGTACCGTACAGATAATGTCTCCACAATTTCAATACAAATACCACTGCTGCCAATTCTAAGTCATGAGTCGGATAGTTTCTCTCATGCACTTTGAGTTGTCTCGACGCATAAGCGACTACCTGTTGATTCTGCATTAGTACACCTCCTAATCCCAACAACGAAGCATCACAATATACAACAAAAGATTCCGCCGGATTCGGCAAAATCAAGATCGGCGCACTAGTCAACCTCTTCTTCAACTCTTGGAATCCTTCTTCACATTTCGAATCCCAGACGAAAGCTTGACCCTTCCTAGTCAACTTAGTTAACGGCAACGCTAACTTTGAAAAACCTTCAATGAACTTTCTATAGTAACCCGCAAGACCAAGGAAACTACGGATTTCGGAAACTGACTTCGGAGCTTCCCATTGAGACACTGCTTCTACTTTCGTTGGGTCAACGACAATACCATCCTTGGAAATTACATGCCCCAGAAAGCTCACTTCATTTAACCAGAACTCACACTTTGACAGTTTTGCATAAAGTTTCTTTTCCTTCAATAGTTCCAATACCACTCTAAGATGATCTGCATGCTCTTCTTCATTCTTAGAATATATTAAAATATCATCGATAAATACCACCACGAACTGATCCAGGTAAGGATGGAAGATCCTATTCATATACTCCATGAAAACCCCCGGCGCATTGGTTACTCCAAATGGCATCACTGTATATTCGTAATGACCATACCTTGTTCTAAATGCCGTCTTCTGAATGTCGTCCGTCTTCACCCGAATCTGATGATATCCCGACCGCAAGTCAATCTTGCTGAACACACAAGCTCCAACCAGTTGATCCATCAAATCATCAATCCTCGGCAAGGGATACCGATTCTTGATAGTAACCTTGTTCAGTTGTCTGTAATCCACACACAACCTCATTGAACCTTCTTTCTTCTTCACTAGTAACACCGGTGCACCCCACGGTGAGACACTAGGACGAATAAATTTCTTCTCAAGTAACTCTTCCAATTGACTCTTCAACTCAGTCAATTCCGATGCCGACATACGATAAGGTGCCATCGACACAGAACTAGTTCCAGGAATTAATTCAATAGCAAAATCTACCTCTCTCTCTGGCGGTAATTCTCTTACATCTTCTGGGAAAACTTCCGAAAATTCACAAACTACCGGTAAGTCATTACTCACCGCTTTCTTTTTCACCTCCATGGATGCAATCAACATAAACACGGCAGCCCCGTCCTTCATTGCTTCATCCACTTGTCTTGCAGTCATTGCTAAACTCTCAACACCGACATCTTCCGGAAAAATAACCGTCTTCGTGAAACAGTTGATATGAATCCGATTAAATTGCAACCAATTCATACCCAGGATGACATCAAGTTGTTCCAACGGAAGGCACACTAAGTCCATTCCGAACTCTCTACCAAAAATATCAATTGGACAGTTCAAACAGGCAAACGAAGTAGTCACTGAACCCGACGCAGGAGTGTCAATGATCATACTTCCATGAATATCAGATATTTCCAAGTTCAGACGTTTAGCACAATCCAACGAAATAAACGAGTGAGTTGCTCTAGTATCTATTATTGCAATTAAAGGAGTGCCATGGATAAAACACGTACCTTTAATCAATCGATCCTCTGGAGTAGTCTCTGAACCAGATAAAGCGAAAACTTTACCCCCAACTTGATTCTTCTTTGGCATAGGACACTGTGGACTAATATGACCTTCTTCACCACAGTTATAGCAAGTCACAGTCCTTCCCTTGCAGTCAACCGCAATGTGGCCTGCTTTACCACACCTGTAGCACTTCTTCTCTTCGCTCTTGCACTCGTGAACACGATGTCCAGGTTCCCCACACTTAAAGCACTTAACAGGAGCACTAGAGTCTCCCCCACTAGGCTTCTTCCAACTCCCAGCTTTATAATTACCTCTACCATATGGTTTACCACGGTCCATAGGCTTCTTCCCTTTCTTGTCGACTAACTCGCGAGAGTGAGACGACTTCAGCTTGAGGTTATCCTCTTCATAGATCCTACTACAGTCCACCAAATCTGTAAACCGACGAATCCTTTGGTACCTGATTCCCTGCTTAATTTCATTGCGGAGACCATTCTCGAACTTAACACATTTCGAAAATTCGCTCGCTTCATCATTGTTATAGTGGACATAGTACTTGCCCAGCTCAACAAACTTTGAAGCATACTCCGGCACCGTCATGTTGCCTTGTGTCAGCTCCAAAAACTCAACTTCTTTCCTGCCCCGAACATCCTCAGGAAAGTACCTCCTCAGGAATTCTCGCCTGAATACAGCCCAAGTGATCGCTACACCTGCAAATTCAAGTTCATCTCGACTAGCCATCCACCAATCATCAGCCTCTTCAGACAGCATGTGAGTCCCATACCTTACCTTCAGATTTTCAGCACAATCGATCACTCTGAAGATCCTTCTGATTTCCTTCAGCCACCTCTGAGCGCCTTCGGGATCGTGCGTGCCTTTGAACAACGGAGGATTGTTCCTCTGAAAACTATTCAGCTGCCTGTCAGCGCCAATACTAGCCCCATTGGCATTCCCTCCTAATACACCAGCAATCATGCCCAGAGCCTCAGCAATCGCGTCGTCATTTCTTCCTCCTCTTCCGGCCATTATTCTGCTAAATATCAGACAATATTCATTAGAACAAGAAGTATCGACAGTGTCAACCTTACACTAATCGTATACGAAGGATTAACCGACACTAAGACTCTGACTCAACGACCGACTATGCTCTGATACCACTATTGTAACACCCTTCTAAACCCCGCAGAAAATTAACATTAAAATCAGAGTAAAACATGAAGAAGGGTATTACAACGCCAACAAAATAAACAAATATTCATGTCATGTCATAAAGGAACAATAAACCAAAAATTATTCAGGTAGCATGTTAACACAGCGGAATATTCTTAACAACTGAATAATCAAACATCTGGAGTCGAAGACTCATAATTCAACCATAAACCGTAAATAAAACAGAAGTTTATCAGCCAATTCTAAAATAACGTTCCCGGTGTTACACGACCAGAGCATGACACAGACCCAACTGACTCTAACGAACTACTTGACGAGCTAATCCTCACCAAGTACACAAGCTACTCCTCAATCTGAAAAATAACAACAGTAAGGGTGAGTTTCATTCGCATTAACAAATGTTATAGGAATATAAACAATACAACTTCATCCATACATTATTCACCCAAATCAATTATATTCAAATAATATAGCAACATTCGTCAATTACAGTCATTCATACCAAAATACACACAAATTATAACATTGGACAACTTCCATTCATGTTACAATTATACACAACAACCTAATGCAATGCAACTAAATGCATGTGGTACCAAACATGGGATAACCCATCTCACCGATCCACCACCATAAAGATTCGGCTACTTCTCTCACCAATTCCACACAATGGGAATTAGCTACCGCTGTCCCACCACCATAAGGGATACAGCCCACAATATGATTATGAAATGCATGCATCGCATACCACATGCTAATCATCAACACCAAACAACTGAACAATCATAATCATCAACCGATGCAATAACAATATAAGCCACCACAACCAATTAAATCAAGCGTTTTAAATTAAATTCGAGTCACCACTCAAAACACTATCTTATTGCATAAATCGCTTAATTAGCTTCACTGTGCTCGAAACGGCACATCAAACGGACTAACAGTTAAAAAGTTATACATCGTTAAACTTTAAAAAATTCCAAACAGCAACAGCACGCGGCGCCAAGCTTGGTTCGCGGCGCGAACTGAGCGTTCCAAAAATCCTTGGCTCTCTGCCAAGCTGTTCGCGGCGCAAACATCTAGACGCGGCGCGAAGCGAGAAAAAAGTTACGCCTTCGCGGCGCCAACACAGGTACGCGGCGCGACCTGTGCGTATCAAAACATCTTGACCTTCTGCCCACCTGTTCGCGGCGCCAACCCTGTGCACGCGGCGCGAACCGGCGATTTCAGAAACCCCAACCTGCAGAAAACAACATTCTATACCTCCCAAATGCTCTCAAATCATACCAGTACGAATTTCAAAAAAATAAACCACACATACGACATAAATTGCACGTTTACACATACTTCTAATCATGTTTAACATCATTATTCATCACCAAATCATCATTCACAACCTAAATTGAATCAAAGTTCTATAAACCCCAAAACCCCAAACCCGACATACAATCCAATTCGGAATCCTAACATACGAACTCTATTGAATCATTCATACAACCCATAATAGAGGTTAATGAGAAGAATCCCCCTTACCTCGATGTCGAATTCTTGGACACCCTTGCTCTTCACACTTGCTCTTCTCCCAATTTCACGTTCAGCTCTTTTCCTTCTCCTTTTTGGTTCTCTTTTCACAAAATCCTCCTCTTTTCTATTTTATGAAAAATATAACCTTGTTTTAGTAAAAGGCTTTGCAATTGACACACCCCCCCAATTGCTACTTGCGACACTGGCCCATTAGCCTCATCAATCTATATTTCTCAAATAATTCAATTAATTCTATTATTAAAATAAAAAAATTAATTAAATTAAATAAAGGAATTTATGGGGTGTTACAACCCTCCCCCACTAGAAAAGTTTTCGTCCTCGAAAACATACCTTAGGCAAAGAGTTCAGGGTAGGAGTCCTTCATCTGGCTCTCCAATTCCCATGTAACATTTCCACCGGCTGGTCCTCCCCAAGCTACTCTGACCAACGCTATCTCCTTGCCACGCAATTGTTTCACCTTCCGATCTTCAATCCTCATAGGCAAAACTTCAACTGTCAGATTATCTTTTACCTGTACATCATCGACTTGGATCACATGAGATGGATCAGCAATGTATTTCCTCAACTGCGATACATGGAATACATCATGCAGATTTGCAAGCGTCGGTGGTAACGCAATGCGATATGCCACATCTCCTACTCTTTCTGAAATCTGAAACGGACCAATAAAACGCGGAGTCAACTTTCTTGACTTTAGAGCTCGTCCGATACCAGTCATAGGAGTAACTCTCATAAACACGTGATCTCCTTCTTGAAACTCAAGTGTTCTCCGTCTCTTGTCATGATAACTCTTCTGACGACTCTGAGAAGCCTTCATCTTCTCCTGAATCATCTTAATCTTTTCCGTCGTTTCTTGAACAATCTCTGGTCCAATCACCGCACTCTCGCCTGATTCGTACCAACATAAAGGCGTCCTACACCTCCGACCATACAAAGCTTCAAACGGAGCCATACCAATACTCGAGTGAAAACTATTATTGTAAGTAAATTCGATCAAGGGTAGATAACTATCCCAAGCACCACCTTTTTCCAACACACAAGCACGCAATAAATCTTCTAGTGATTGAATAGTTCTTTCCGTCTGTCCATCCGTCTGCGGATGATAAGCAGAACTCAATCTCAGCTTAGTACCCAAAACCTTCTGCAAACCTTCCCAGAATCTGGATGTAAACCTTGGATCTCTATCTGACACGATACTCGAAGGAATACCATGTAAACTCACTATCTTCTCAATATATAATTGAGCCAGCTTCTCCATCGGGTAATCCATTCTCATTGGTATAAAGTGAGCAGACTTTGTCAACCTGTCCACAATAACCCAAATAGCTTCACAATTCTTCGCCGTCCTCGGTAAACCTGAAACAAAATCCATAGATATACTATCCCACTTCCATTCCGGAATAAATAACGGTTGCATAGCTCCATACGGTTTCTGATGCTCAATCTTCGACTTCTGGCAAGTCAAACAAGCATAGACAAATTCAGCTATTTCCTTTTTCATTCCAGGCCACCAAAACAGCTTCTTTAAGTCATGATACATCTTGGTAGCACCAGGATGAATACTTAATCCGCTACGATGTCCTTCTTCAAGAATACTCTTCCTCAATTCGGCAATGTCAGGAACACAAACACGACTACCAAACCTTATTATACCATTCTCGTCGATTCTGAATTCACCTCCTTTATCTTGGTTAATCAGAGTCAACTTATCAACCAACTCCACATCAGTCTTCTGACCCTCTCGGATTTCCTCAAGAATACCACTAGTCAGCTTCAGCATACCCAATTTAACACTGGTAGGAGTGTCTTCACATACTAAACTCAAATCTCTGAATTGTTCAATTAAATTCAATTCTCTCACCATAAGCATAGACATATGCAGGGACTTCCTACTCAATGCATCGGCAACAACATTTGCTTTACCCGGATGATAATTCAGTTCAAAATCATAATCCTTGAGAAATTCTAACCATCTTCTTTGTCTCATATTCAGCTCTTTTTGATCAAAGAGATACTTCAGACTCTTGTGATCGCTAAACACTTCAAACCTCGTACCGTACAGATAATGTCTCCACAATTTCAATACAAATACCACTGCTGCCAATTCTAAGTCATGAGTCGGATAGTTTCTCTCATGCACTTTGAGTTGTCTCGACGCATAAGCGACTACCTGTTGATTCTGCATTAGTACACCTCCTAATCCCAACAACGAAGCATCACAATATACAACAAAAGATTCCGCCGGATTCGGCAAAATCAAGATCGGCGCACTAGTCAACCTCTTCTTCAACTCTTGGAATCCTTCTTCACATTTCGAATCCCAGACGAAAGCTTGACCCTTCCTAGTCAACTTAGTTAACGGCAACGCTAACTTTGAAAAACCTTCAATGAACTTTCTATAGTAACCCGCAAGACCAAGGAAACTACGGATTTCGGAAACTGACTTCGGAGCTTCCCATTGAGACACTGCTTCTACTTTCGTTGGGTCAACGACAATACCATCCTTGGAAATTACATGCCCCAGAAAGCTCACTTCATTTAACCAGAACTCACACTTTGACAGTTTTGCATAAAGTTTCTTTTCCTTCAATAGTTCCAATACCACTCTAAGATGATCTGCATGCTCTTCTTCATTCTTAGAATATATTAAAATATCATCGATAAATACCACCACGAACTGATCCAGGTAAGGATGGAAGATCCTATTCATATACTCCATGAAAACCCCCGGCGCATTGGTTACTCCAAATGGCATCACTGTATATTCGTAATGACCATACCTTGTTCTAAATGCCGTCTTCTGAATGTCGTCCGTCTTCACCCGAATCTGATGATATCCCGACCGCAAGTCAATCTTGCTGAACACACAAGCTCCAACCAGTTGATCCATCAAATCATCAATCCTCGGCAAGGGATACCGATTCTTGATAGTAACCTTGTTCAGTTGTCTGTAATCCACACACAACCTCATTGAACCTTCTTTCTTCTTCACTAGTAACACCGGTGCACCCCACGGTGAGACACTAGGACGAATAAATTTCTTCTCAAGTAACTCTTCCAATTGACTCTTCAACTCAGTCAATTCCGATGCCGACATACGATAAGGTGCCATCGACACAGAACTAGTTCCAGGAATTAATTCAATAGCAAAATCTACCTCTCTCTGGCGGTAATTCTCTTACATCTTCTGGGAAAACTTCCGAAAATTCACAAACTACCGGTAAGTCATTACTCACCGCTTTCTTTTTCACCTCCATGGATGCAATCAACATAAACACGGCAGCCCCGTCCTTCATTGCTTCATCCACTTGTCTTGCAGTCATTGCTAAACTCTCAACACCGACATCTTCCGGAAAAATAACTGTCTTCGTGAAACAGTTGATATGAATCCGATTAAATTGCAACCAATTCATACCCAGGATGACATCAAGTTGTTCCAACGGAAGGCACACTAAGTCCATTCCGAACTCTCTACCAAAAATATCAATTGGACAGTTCAAACAGGCAAACGAAGTAGTCACTGAACCCGACGCAGGAGTGTCAATGATCATACTTCCATGAATATCAGATATTTCCAAGTTCAGACGTTTAGCACAATCCAACGAAATAAACGAGTGAGTTGCTCCAGTATCTATTATTGCAATTAAAGGAGTGCCATGGATAAAACACGTACCTTTAATCAATCGATCCTCTGGAGTAGTCTCTGAACCAGATAAAGCGAAAACTTTACCCCCAACTTGATTCTTCTTTGGCATAGGACACTGTGGACTAATATGACCTTCTTCACCACAGTTATAGCAAGTCACAGTCCTTCCCTTGCAGTCAACCGCAATGTGGCCTGCTTTACCACACCTGTAGCACTTCTTCTCTTCGCTCTTGCACTCGTGAACACGATGTCCAGGTTCCCCACACTTAAAGCACTTAACAGGAGCACTAGAGTCTCCCCCACTAGGCTTCTTCCAACTCCCAGCTTTATAATTACCTCTACCATATGGTTTACCACGGTCCATAGGCTTCTTCCCTTTCTTGTCGACTAACTCGCGAGAGTGAGACGACTTCAGCTTGAGGTTATCCTCTTCATAGATCCTACTACAATCCACCAAATCTGTAAACCGACGAATCCTTTGGTACCTGATTCCCTGCTTAATTTCATCGCGGAGACCATTCTTGAACTTAACACATTTCGAAAATTCGCTCGCTTCATCATTGTTATAGTGGACATAGTACTTGCCCAGCTCAACAAACTTTGAAGCATACTCCGGCACCGTCATGTTGCCTTGTGTCAGCTCCAAAAACTCAACTTCTTTCCTGCCCCGAACATCCTCAGGAAAGTACCTCCTCAGGAATTCTCGCTTGAATACAGCCCAAGTGATCGCTACACCTGCAAATTCAAGTTCATCTCGACTAGCCATCCACCAATCATCAGCCTCTTCAGACAGCATGTGAGTCCCATACCTTACCTTCAGATTTTCAGCACAATCGATCACTCTGAAGATCCTTCCGATTTCCTTCAGCCACCTCTGAGCGCCTTCGGGATCGTGCGTGCCTTTGAACAACGGAGGATTGTTCCTCTGAAAACTATTCAGCTGCCTGTCAGTGCCAATACCAGCCCCATTGGCATTCCCTCCTAATACACCAGCAATCATGCCCAGAGCCTCAGCAATCGCGTTGTCATTTCTTCCTCCTCTTCCGGCCATTGTTCTGCTAAATATCAGACAATATTCATTAGAACAAGAAGTATCGACAGTGTCAACCTTACACTAATCGTATACGAAGGATTAACCGACACTAAGACTCTGACTCAACGACCGACTATGCTCTGATACCACTATTGTAACACCCTTCTAAACCCCGCAGAAAATTAACATTAAAATCAGAGTAAAACATGAAGAAGGGTATTACAACGCCAACAAAATAAACAAATATTCATGTCATGTCATAAAGGAACAATAAACCAAAAATTATTCAGGTAGCATGTTAACACAGCGGAATATTCTTAACAACTGAATAATCAAACATCTGGAGTCGAAGACTCATAATTCAACCATAAACCGTAAATAAAACAGAAGTTTATCAGCCAATTCTAAAATAACGTTCCCGGTGTTACACGACCAGAGCATGACACAGACCCAACTGACTCTAACGAACTACTTGACGAGCTAATCCTCACCAAGTACACAAGCTACTCCTCAATCTGAAAAATAACAACAGTAAGGGTGAGTTTCATTCGCATTAACAAATGTTATAGGAATATAAACAATACAACTTCATCCATACATTATTCACCCAAATCAATTATATTCAAATAATATAGTAACATTCGTCAATTACAGTCATTCATACCAAAATACACACAAATTATAACATTGGACAACTTCCATTCATGTTACAATTATACACAACAACCTAATGCAATGCAACTAAATGCATGTGGTACCAAACATGGGATAACCCATCTCACCGATCCACCACCATAAAGATTCGGCTACTTCTCTCACCAATTCCACACAATGGGAATTAGCTACCGCTGTCCCACCACCATAAGGGATACAGCCCACAATATGATTATGAAATGCATGCATCGCATACCACATGCTAATCATCAACACCAAACAACTGAACAATCATAATCATCAACCGATGCAATAACAATATAAGCCACCACAACCAATTAAATCAAGCGTTTTAAATTAAATTCGAGTCACCACTCAAAACACTATCTTATTGCATAAATCGCTTAATTAGCTTCACTGTGCTCGAAACGGCACATCAAACGGACTAACAGTTAAAAAGTTATACATCGTTAAACTTTAAAAAATTCCAAACAGCAACAGCACGCGACGCCAAGCTTGGTTCGCGGCGCGAACTGAGCGTTCCAAAAATCCTTGGCTCTCTGCCAAGCTATTCGCGGCGCAAACATCTAGACGCGTCGCGAAGCGAGAAAAAAGTTACGCATTCGCGGCGCCAACACAGGTACGCGGCGCGACCTGTGCGTATCAAAACATCCTGACCTTCTGCCCACCTGTTCGCGGCGCCAACCCTGTGCACGCGGCGCGAACCGGCAATTTCAGAAACCCCAACTTGCAGAAAACAACATTCTATACCTCCCAAATGCTCTCAAATCATACCAGTATGAATTTCAGAAAAATAAACCACACATACGACATAAATTGCACGTTTACACATACTTCTAATCATGTTTAACATCATTATTCATCACCAAATCATCATTCACAACCTAAATTGAATCAAAGTTCTATAAACCCCAAAACCCCAAACCCGACATACAATCCAATTCAGAATCCTAACATATGAACTCTATTGAATCATTCATACAACCTATAATAGAGGTTAATGAGAAGAATCCCCCCTTACCTCGATGTCGAATTCTTGGACACCCTTGCTCTTCACACTTGCTCTTCTCCCAATTTCACGTTCAGCTCTTTTCCTTCTCCTTTTTGGTTCTCTTTTCACAAAATCCTCCTCTTTTCTATTTTATGAAAAATATAACCTTGTTTTAGTAAAAGGCTTTGCAATTGACACACCCCCCCCCCCCAATTGCTACTTGCGACACTGGCCCATTAGCCTCATCAATCCATATTTCTCAAATAATTCAATTAATTCTATTATTTAAATAAAAAAATTAATTAAATTAAATAAAGGAATTTATGGGGTGTTACATACACCATGCAACCTTACAATTTCTGCCACAAAAAGCCTCGTAAATAGTGACCTTGTGAGTAGTCTTAACCGGTAAGAAATGCGCGAACTTAGTGTCATACCCAAAAATTTGCCCTCGTATAATTATAAGTGTCATTTTATTTCGATTAGATGACACGGCGCAATTGATAAGTAGGTAAGGTTGGCAGATATGAGATCACGGGTTCGAAACCCATTATTGACAGTCTTTTTCCATTTTTTTACTTCTAACTTTCCTTTTATTTGATTTATGATTTTGTGGCTAAATCCTTTTTTTATTTATTTAATTAGGATATTTTTCATTTTTATTATAAAAATTATAGAATATTAAAAGAACAAAAATAGCTTTTTAGGTGTTTAATTAGTATTTTAATATAGGATCTTTAAATTAGTTTTTTAGTTTTTTCAAAATATATATTTGTTAATTTTTAAGTCCAAGCCCATTTTTTCTTTTTAACCTAATTTTCTTCTTATATAGACTAACAATTCACCTCTAAAGGGCTAACCCTTCTGACGTACATATTCTATCAACCCTTGATAAAACCAATTCTCATAGCAGCGCTTTCAAGCTTTTGAACCAATTACGAAACCTTCATCTACACTTTCAGTCACGTATAAAAACAACCGTCCACAATCTCTATGTACAAATTTTTTCCATTCATGTTACCAAGTACACTGTACATATGCACTCTTACTCCAAAAATAAGCCACCCCAAATAATACTCCCTCTCTACCGTGTCGATTGAGCTTAGAAGAGAAACCAGAAACAACACAAAAAGAATCACGATACAAACTTTATCAATTCTATCACCATGATTCAAATTCGAAAACAAAACCACCACTGCAAAAAATTTCATATCATTCCACAAAGCCATTCATAACAATATCCAATTCACCACTAGTCTTCAAAAAATTATTCATAAATCCATATATCATGTTAACATTTATAACAATATATGTATGTTCTGTTTTTGTTTGCAGCAACCTGTTACAACAATGGCATAACAGACGAAATCAAAAGAGGGAAAAGAATCGGAAGCCAACACCGACACGAGATCGATAAATTCAATACCATGCAACAACACGACTATTTTCGGTATCGATTCTTCAGCACAACACATCAATTCAGAATGCGCAAGTCACAACATTGGCATCGATCAACTCAGATGCGGAATTGCTCCAATTGCATCGAATGGACTCGTAGGTGGATCTGAATCGCAACAGGCGTCAGTGAGCAGTTTCACCAAATCAGAACTCAATCATCACCATCTGATCAACATCAACACAATAACCTAACGACCTTCAATCCACTGCGACAACCACTCACGATCCACAACCTCCACGCAGCCGGCCAGCCTCCGCAAAACATCGACGACCACACAATGCATTCAGCCGTGTCCAATCGCACATCTCAGCATCGCTTCCGTTCAGTCATCCCCTCAATCGCTCCTTACGTCACCACCGCTCACAGCCAACTCCTCCGTGCCGATCTCCGCCGTTCAATAAACCTCTGCCGACCACGACCCACCATCCATCAACAACTGCGCGGTTTATCTATTCTCGTGGATATTCACAAATTCATCCTCAATATCCCCCACTGGATCTCGCTAATTCCGGATCTAAAAGACCAGAATGCGCTGCTCCACCATAGACCTCCACCACACTGAATCAGGTTTTCATTTTCGCGCTCATTTCTTCCTCTGTCATGTAACTGCCCTAAAGCCTTGTAATAGCTGCCTGCATGTGTTTATTGTAATAGTTTAGGTTTTCTTTTCCGCCCTTTAAATTTCCGCATACAGGTGTTTATTGTAATAGCGTAGGAATATTAAACTGTTCTATTTTCTGGTTAGTAATCCTAGGGAGTGACAAGACTGTTAACTGAATCTAGATCACTAATTTACAAGATAATATAATTGAATCAGAATCACATGATTGTTGCACCCACACACCTTTAGGGTAACCCTTCTTATGCTGCCTGTTGCCTCTAATTATACTAAATAATAGTCAAGTCCCTCGATTCCGAGGATACCTAAAGCAAGGTTGCCTAAAGAGATTGAAAATCGTCTATTCCTTCGAAGTTGCCTCAGTAAAAGATGATTGTCCCAATTGCTAAGGTATCCTCGCATGATGCCTAAAAATATTAAATGACTATTATATCCTTCCCTTAGACTACCTACCCTCTTTATGGCAGGGACAGTCTTGTGGCGAACGATAAACCTCGATGACCCTTAACATCCAATTGAAAGACTTCCTGCCCTCTCATGGTATGGATAGACCCTTTCACCCTGAAAAGCTAAAAGAAAAAATTTCAAAACTTAGGGTAGTTGCTACTAATTGCTTGCTCTAAATACAAAATCTTTTTCCCACTCTTTTCAAAAATCAAATTCAAAAAGACTACGCTTATTTACAAGCTAAAGTTCTTCTTCGAAATCTTTACTATTCACACACGACACTTCAAACTTTTCAAACAATTCAAAAGTGAGCTAAGCAATTAAGAGCCCATGGATAACCATGGATAAATAGGGTGCTTTAAACCTTCCCTTTGTATAACTTACCCCCCAAACTCAAAATCTTTTCAAAAGGTCTTTTTCTGTTCTTTTAACCTTTCTATTAAATTGGATACGATAAAAGTCGATGGCGACTCTTGCTTACCGTAACATTTCTTTAAAGTCAGTTCACTGTATTACAGAACTGGTGACTCTGATGGGGATACTTTCGAATAAAAGAGGGGTTACCTTAAAGTTTAGGATTCACTTAAATGTTTTCACTTGTTTTGATTTGATTGCTTTATTTTTAAAGACTGTTTTGGGTATTCCGTTGTGTGAAAGATCCTACACCCGGATCTAGTGTACCTTAGGTATGTTGCAATAGACCAGGGAGGCTATATAACATGTATCGTTATGGTTGAACTGGTGGCCACTGTTAGTGCGACGCTTTGGTTTGTCCTGATGGCCCTTGAATATGATCGAGGAGACGTTTGGCTACCGCGTGGTGTCATAAGCATTAATTCGCCCTTAGAACCTTAGTTGAACTTGACTTTGGCTTATAGGAAGTAGTGAGATAGCTGGCTTTGGATTCCTGACTGAAGACGGTTGATACTCGATACTACACTCATTGAGATTGGACTCTAGGGATGCTTTTGGCTGGCCGATCGAGTGCCATGTTAAGACAATGCCCGCGAGAAAGATCAGGGATATGAGCACCATAGAACCCGATTACTATTCTAAGACAGGTTGAACCAACTAAACTTAAGTGAGGAGGGTACTTACCTGCGAACTTCATGCAAGCCCCTAAACCTAAGGACACTTGTGTGACTTGCTTGAGTGTGTTACTAACCCTTTGGTTTCTTTGCAGGATTTCCTTGTAGGACTTGTTTGTCCTTATTACCTTACATTTTGCCTAATGCGTTGCACTCGTATAACATCATGACATCATAACATAGCATGATTGACTAACCCTTTCAAGGAACTTAGGGATGTAGGGCGCACAATTTCAGGTACTCTTATCAAAGACTGAAATCCTAATCAAGGGGCAAGAGGATTTATTTTCCTCTAGCCACATACCTTCTAATTCAAAGGCTCAACACCTATCAAGGGGCAGGAGGATTTATTTTCCTCTAGCCTTATACTTTCAAATTCAGAGGTATCCCCAAATCAAAGGCGATGACCCACTCGATATGGTGAGCTCGATTCCCATAGAAGAACGTCCAAGAATCAAAATTCTTCAGACAAAGACGCGACCAAATCATTTTCTAATGTTGCTAACTAAATTCCTAAAGATCCTTAGAACTAACTTTGCCTTTCAGGTCGACCAACTGGTTAGACAAATACCGTCAACAAATCAATCTCTATCAGATATACATTTCGGAAGCTCGAACCCCGAACATTCTGAAAGTTCCAATTAGATGAACATTATGGAAGCTTGACCCCCAGACTTCTGAAACATTCCAATCAGATATACATTCTGGAAGCTCGAACCCCGGACATTCTGAAAGTTCCAATCAGATGAACATTCTGGAAGCTTGACCCCCAGACTTCTGAAATATGCCAATCAGATATACATTCCGGAAGCTCGAACCCCGGACATTCTGAAACATTCTTATCAGATACACATTTCGGTTCCACAATAACGACGCCAGCCAGACACGCCTAAGCGTCAATTCACCCAGATTAATATGTCACTGGCTCAAGCATTACAATACTTGTTGAAATCAAAGTTGACTACTTTAAAGGATCCCCCTAAGAATCCTAGTACTTCTGCTCGTGGCTATATTCCCAATGCGAGGTGTGCATACCACTCCAATAGCCCTGACATGATACGAATGATTGTTGGCCATTGAAAGATCAAGATCCAAGACATGATCGATGCTGGTGAAATTGAGTTCAATCCTCCTAAGAACCCTATGGTGATCAATGCTATTATGCCTAGTCATGACAAGACTGATTGACGTCTAGACGGACGAACTTTTGGGTCATTAGATCTACTTTCGTTTGCAAGTTTCTTTTCTGTTTGTTTTAACATTCAAGTCATGATAGACATTATCTGTTTTAATAATCATCATCAGTGCATTGCATATGTTTGTATTGAATAAATTATTTCGCTATCACTCATCTTAAATTGTGTCTTTACTTTGCATATGTTTTATGATACTCAACTCCTGCTAAAGCTGTATGCCTATTTAGGGAGGATGAAGAAAATGATACCGCAGCCTCATACAGTATACTTTTGAACAAACTATGCTGACGATGTACAGGCATTGTTTCAATTCCTAAACAGTGGAGATATAAGGATGTTAATCCCTTGTCAACCCCTTTGAGCCTAAGGTGTAGGAGTTTTCTTTCTTGTACAATTTAAAAACCCTCAATCATAACCCGGGGCAGGGTAGTTACTCAGTTAACTCAGTTACGCCAATATGCCTTTGGTACAAGTAATGATGGGTATCTGTAACCATTAAGTCAGGCAGTCAATATCTATCAAAAAGAAAAAAATTAAGTCAAAACCTATGAAGGAGACTTATCGAAAATCGAACATCCCGCTGACTGTAATCTCAAAATAAACAGTTCAGGAAAAAGTTCGGGATAACAAAGTAAAAAAGGAGGTTGCTAAAAATCCTCGGCAAAAGAAAACAATTTCAAAAGAGGTCACTACAAATTCTCGACAAAAAGAAAGTATTAGAAAAAAAAAGGGGATGACTGCCTGTCCAAATAAACCTCCGGTACTTTAACCATCATCAAATATTAATGTTACAACTTCAAGCTTTGTTAAGGCTTAAACGCAGAGTTAACTGAGCATAGGATCGAAGAACATCACAAAGATTGGGATGGGTATAAATAAATTTTTGAGCCATTATCCTTTGTTTCTTAAACCGCGAACCAAGCCACGTTACAACCCTTGAAAGTCCTAACTGAAGCATGGTTAGTTCGAAAGCATACTGTCACCAAAAAGGTATCCTGACTCCTTAAGGTTTGCCATAATAGCTGAGTTGATATCTCCTTTTACAAACATCACGTTTTATAAACATCACGCTTTTTACATCTTCTGTTTTAATGTTTTAAAAAAAAACAAGACAGACATATGCATTGCATCTCATGAATTCATTATTAAACATATTTTGCTACATAATTTCAAATGTTAGCATCAGGAAGAATTTGCACAGGATATGATTAATGACTAAAAGTCATCCCGACAGACGAAACCACTTCAGTAACAATAGCTCTTACACCTAACTCAATCAGAAGTCAACGTATACAGGGGGCATGACGCAGTTTATCCAGTCAATACTGGGGCAATCAAGTCAAGGTTCAAAGAATCTCTCAGGAGCATCGAACAATCAGGGGCATTTCCCAAGTCTATGAGTACCAGGGGCATCACCCATAGTATGTATCCCGGAGGGTCCTCACAAGGAGAATCTAAAAAAAATAAAATCCTTACTAGCTGGGTGTTAGCTGAAGATTTCGTTTAGGAAGAAATGTCCTTCGAAGGTCTGAAATTTGAAGGAGGTGGTTATTGATGACCATCTTTGAAGATAAAATGGCTCCTGATGGCCATGTTTCGAGAATGAAGAATTTTAAGTCATAACGAAGATAGTGAATGCTGAAACTAGTAGGAGTGTATATCTTCGAGACTTAGACAAATTTTACGAAATATGGTAAGTACTGATGCTTAGTGTATTTCCGTGGTATTTTAATGTTAAGTTATATTGCCACGCGTCGAAGGAGGATTCGGGCGGGAGGATTTGAAATTCGAAGAAGTTTTCATAACTGTCCAGAGACATATGGCTTTCCGAGGATTCTCATGAGAAACGTGGCATTAGATTAGCGTAGGACCGTTAAGTTCGAAACTAGTATAAATAAGGGTTCTAATGTTAGGATTCAGTGTGTTCATTTTGTACAAATCACTCACATATTACTCAAGTATCAAGTGTTAAGAGAAAGAGTTCGCTGAGAAATGTACGTATGACACCACCACCATTTTAATGCATGTGTATTTTCCTTTATTTTCAAGTATCTTTCGATATTATTGCATTTCGTTTACTTCTTGCCATTTACATTCCTGCACTCTTTATTTTCATGTTATTTATCTTTGAAGTATTTAACATTTCTGCACTTTAAGATTCTTGCACTTTTATAGTTTTTGTCCTATGTTTTATCTTGACTTACCTTTCGCTGGAGTTATATTTACGTGTATAACTAAGTGATTGCTAACCTTTATTATTTCGATTGAGTAATTCTTATTTTCAAGACAAATCATAAACATGGTTCGAATAACAATCTTTTTGACTATGTCCTAGGATCAATCTAGTCGATCCTGCGAGTAACCAAATCATATTTATTATAGTTTGGAAGACTAGCGGTTGTTTACCGGAAATCACCATAAACACTGGGGCAAAGCTATACAGAGCCTGTACCGACACTTCAACCAATGCTCATTGGTGTGTGTCCCAATCAATACGAGTCCAGGAATGGCAATTACTATAACCACTGGGGGAAATGTTCAGGGCATCATTTCTTCCCACAGAGCCAGTGTCACAAGAACATATCCTCACAGATTAATCATTAAGAAGATATCTTCAAAATGTTCTTGTCCCAACAAAGACTTAGTTCCTCAGCGGAGTTTACATCTTCGACCTTGCCGGTTCCCCAATACTATTCTCTTCTCCAAACAGGGTTATTCATCTCTCTTATCCCCAGTCAGAGTACATCAAGATCAATCATTCAAATTGCTTTCATCCCCAAGCAGAAGTCAAAGATCCCCAGCTGAGTATCCTCGAGCATGGAACGGGAGTTCCTACTAAAAACAGAAGACTTATACTCTGTATTCTTCACAATAGTCAGGGGTTTATTTTCCCCGCCAGACTATTCTATGATCTACTATCATCATCGAAAATATGTTGCATACATACATCATTCATAATCAATCATTACACAAATACATACCATGCATCATGACATTGCATGCTTCTAACTTTGTTTTTCAGGTAAGCTCCCAAGCGGACGAATATCATCAAACAACTTATCAACTCTAACAATCAAATTTTCTTCTCCAAAAGCAATCTGGACGAATATTCGTTCCGATAATCATTCATATCAGACTCTCATCACATTAGTCCCCTGGCAGTGAAATATCACGTTAGTCCCCTGGCAATGATATGTTACATCAGTCCCCTGGCAGTAACCAAAATTTACTCCTATCATGTTAATCCCCTGGCGATGATATACAACTACAACTTATTACATTGGTCTCCGAGCAGTATTAAGTTATCTCCCTATCATGTTAGTCCCCTGGCAATGATATCTACATCAGTCCCCCGGCAGTAATCAAAATCCTTCTCATCATGTTAGTCCCCTGACAATGATCAGTCGGTCCTTATCATATTAGTCCCCTGGCAATGATATCTACATCAGTCCCCCGGCAGTAATCAAAATCCTTCTCATCATGTTAGTCCCCTGGCGGTGATCAGTTGGCCCTTATCATATTAGTCCCCTGGCAATGATATCTACTTTCCATTCCCACTACCAATTGAGCTATAAAGCGGGTGTGTCGGATGTAGAAGGTGGGTCAAGTACAACCGCAGCTCCATCAATCACCTGAGATACTGTACGCACCGCCCGTTCTCGCCGAACGGATGCATGTTGTGTTGTCCTACCATGGATGTCTCTCTCCGGACCGTGAGTCATGATGTTTGCATTATGATACAAAAATGATCGAGTTAGAAACTGCGTATTTATAAATAAACATAAAGATTTAAACAGGAAAATACTCTTCCGTAGATGCATATACGGAAGCACCATGTTTTCAGAAATCCTGGATGCCTCCGTAGATGGATCTACGGAAGGACCTTTCTTTCAAAAACATTGGGTGTTTCCGTAGATGCATCTACGGAAGTGCCCTAACGTTCATCTATTCCGTAGATCCATCTACAGAAGCTACTAAAAGCAGATAACGCAACAATGACGTCTTCTCCACTGTTCAATCATCCAAAAACACCATTTTTGTCTTGATCGTCGGTTTTAAACCTAAAACATTACCTACATTGTCTATAAACACTATTTCTAAACCTATCCAATCAATTATACACCTAAATATCGAATTCTAATTTGATTTCACAACTACTCTAAAATAACTCGAAATATCGAAAACTTATAGATTAAAATAGATATTTGAAGTTGATGGAATGCGTTGGAAGTTGATGTTGACAGTGTCGGTTGAACTCAAGCGAAAGAAATGCATTGTAGGAGATGTTTGTTTTTTGGGGTTGAGAGATAGTTTGTGTTTGAAGAAAAGAAAACTGAAGAATGGGGAGGGGAAGGGTCTGACGCGAAATATAACATTAAACTCTTCCGTAGATGGATCCACAGAATGCTTCCGTAGGTGCATCTACAAAACAAAGTAAACTTAATAAAAAAAGGTGCTTCCGGAGATCCATCTACGGAAGCACGAAGGCAAATTTGTCAAATCGATGGTGCACCTAAATGCTATGGGATGGGATGAGAGATTTTCCAAATTAACTTGTAAAGGTAAATAATATGAATGATTGAATTTATCAATTTAAGTTGTTTACAATTATTTGTTCCTATCCTACCCTCGCCTTTGAAAGTATTGAGTTACAAGAAAATGGTGATGATTTTGAGGGCCACATCCACATAGTCGTTTTCTTCTCCGTTTCTTTTCATTTTTATGCATTCATTCATATTGCTATCGGTTTCTCCCACCACGATCCAACAAGATCTCGCCACTACATTCTTCATCTCCTCGATACCCATTTCAACACCTTCGTTATTAGGGTTTCCTTCATTCAGATGCTTCCTTCCACATGCTAAACGGTTCAGGGTTCTGCAATGGTTTTTGCCCCAATTCGCTGAACCATTGCGGGGTTGGTTGATTCTTTTCGCTTTCCCTTTATGCAAGTTTCATTCTTTCTATTTTTTCTCCGAAAACCCAATTTGATATTTTGGGCTTTGTATAGAAACTGTTGTAGTTCTGGAGTATATTGTGTGTATTGTTTTTGCTGTTTTTTTGAAAGATGAAGAGATTGAAAAATGAATCTCCTAATTCTAGGAAGTTTAGGTTGTCTCATTTTTTGTTTGGTGTTGGGGTTTTGTACTTGATTTTTCTATCATGTAATTTTACAAAGTTTCTGAAAATTGTATCAACGTTGAGTGGGGATGATGAGACTGACATTAGGTTAGATGGGATAGCTATTGGGGTATCTGAAGACGCGGATTTGACCAAACCTTTTGTTAGTGCTGTTTATAAAGATGCGTTTCATAGGAAGTTGGAGGATAATAGGGACCTTGGTGCTCCGTCGAGGCCAAAAGAGGAACCCAAGAAGGAGGAAGATCATGAGCGTGACCGTGGCGGTGAATTTGTGAAGGATAATCCACATGGATATGGTAGGATTACTGGAGACGTCATGATGAGAATGAACCAAACAAGTGATTTGTCTGTGCTTGAGAAAATGGCAGATGAGGCGTGGACATTGGGGTTGAAGGCATGGAAAGAGATAGAGATGGTTGTGGTTGATGACAAGGAGTTTGGAGAAAGCTCTATTATTGAAGAAGGAAAGATTGAGTCTTGCCCTTCGTGGATATCGATGACTGGGGAAGAGTTGTTGAAAGGGGATGGGTTGATGTTTCTTCCGTGTGGGCTTGCTGCAGGTTCTTCGATCACTGTTGTTGGGACACCTCATTATGCTCATAAAGAATATTCTGCTCAGCTTGCAAAGTTGAGGAAGGGTGATGGATTGGTTTCAGTTTCGCAGTTCATGTTTGAATTACAAGGGCTGAAGTCAGTGGAAGGAGAAGACCCTCCGAAAATTCTGCACTTGAATCCTCGGCTAAAAGGGGATTGGAGCAAACGCCCGGTTATTGAGCATAATACCTGTTATCGGATGCACTGGGGAACAGCTCAAAGATGTGATGGCCGGCCATCTGAAGATGATGATGGAATGCTTGGTATGATTTCATCACATTTTTGTTTTGTTTTTTTCATTTTTCAAGGTTGCTATTTTTAGGGGGAAAGGTGTTAGGAATAGAGTCTTCAGTGAATTAACTAATGTAGAATGGAAAGTAAAAAAGATAGTAAAAATATATTTAACGATCTTGGAAATAGTGGAAGAAGACGATAGATGAGCATATGAAAATAAGGAGTGAAGCATCGTTGTATGGTCTACAGAAGACAACGTTGTCCATTTTTTGTCGTATGCTGTTAATATGAACACAGCAGAAGTAATGCTTACTCTTGTCTTGTTGACTGTTTTTGATAATATGTAGAATCATGTCTGATACATGATCATCTCATAAACATATTTCAGAGCCATCAAGTTACATTACATTGACATAAATCCATGGGATGCTAAGACTTTGTTAGCATAATTTTTGCAGGCTTTGTCTATCCATTGCAACCTTGTATTATCAGTTTGTATAATATCTTGAGAAAGTAAATGATTAAAGTAATATGTATGATGAGTTAATGCATCTCATATAGTTTTACAGTATGAATATTATCATATTTTGTTGTTAGTTAATAGTGCTGAAACAAGCAGACTAAATTATGATGTAGTAGGATTATAGCTTCATATAGAATCAAATTTGATCTCAACTCTTAAAAAATGATAATGGAGTACCATCAATTGTAATCCTTTACCTAAATCTTGGCATAATTTTTTTAATCTTCATGTAATAAATTAAATATTAATTGATATTTTGATTGGACTTTGCAGTTGATGGGTTTAGACGGTGTGAAAAATGGATGCGTAGTGACATTATTGACTCAAAAGGATCCAAGACAACATCATGGTTCAAGCGGTTTATAGGGCGTGAGCAGAAACCAGAAGTGACCTGGCCTTTTCCTTTTACAGAGGGTAGAATGTTTGTCCTTACATTGCGTGCCGGTGTTGATGGATACCATATTAATGTTGGCGGCCGGCATATGACTTCATTTCCATACCGGACAGTAAGTTAATTGAGATACAAGAGGCGTTTTTGTCTCATGCTTGTTTTGAATAGTTGGATTAGTGTTTTGTATGTTTCGCCTATTCATGACCATCACTTTTCACGGGGATTGGTTTTCTAATGTTGTTACTTTTATTTTACCATATTGTTATTGAAAGAAATTTGTGCTGATGAGCCACACTCTTAATCTCATTTTTATAACTTGATTGCAATCAATTAATGGAGTAAGCAGGAGGGATTTTCAGGAAGGAGTTAATAAGAAACCAAATTATAGCTTAATTATCAATAACTAACGTGTAGTCCAATCCCCAGGTAGGTAATCAACATAATACATAGTTAATATAGCTAGCTAATATTAATAGTATTCTGATAGGTCTGTTATTGTTAGTTAAGAAGTTGGTTAATTAGTTAGTGGATCTGTTGAGAGGTAGTTAGGCTAAATACCTAAATGAAAGCACCAATAGTTAGGATTTAAGCAGATGAGGAGAGCCCGACCACTAGTCCATTAGGTAGGAGAATCTCATGACTAAATACTGCATTGAGCACTTTTATCTACTCAATGTGAGATTCCTAATGTTCCCACGCTCTTTAAGAGCCGACATCCACGATGACTTACACTCTACCAGCACTGACCCGATGGTAGCCCTTTCATTTTTTGCGGCTTCATTTACCTATCAGTATTCGATGGAGCGCCTTAATCCAGCCTGTAGGCACCCCTTTCTGGGCCAACTCTCAATGAATGCACAATTGTTATGACTTAAGCACATGGGGAGAGCCCAATTCAAAAGACTAATCCATTAGGTGGGAGAGGATTAGAGAGGGGATCATTGGTAGATTTGGGAAAGTCTACAAGAGGACGCGCAAGAGAGAGAGAGAGAGGACAGCTAGCATATAGGACAAAATCTGTTAGGACCACACCTTGGCAGGGCTAGGTGTCAAGCTGTGAGTGGTTAATAGATCCTAGGATTGGTAATAAATAGTGAGCAATGATTAGAGTGTCAGTATGCAAGATTTGGTGCTGAATACTTAGGAGAGAAAGGCCTCTCGAAGCTGCCTTAGTCCTTTTTCTTTCTTTTATGCTGCTATTTCAGTACTAGTGCTTGTATTCCACTAGATCCCATTTGAACTCTAGTAGGATTTGCTGCATAATCAAATAATTTCCATTATTTTCTGTGTTCTTTCTATTTCATGCTACATATACTAGATTGAACCTATCAATCATCTTGTCATTTGAAAGGAATAGGGCCTTTTGGCCCTCTAAGCGAGGCAGACCCTCGAAGTGTTGCCATTGTTTGTAATTGAAGGGGACTCTTCCCCATTTTCAGTTATAATATACCGGTTGCTTCTATCATATTACAACAGACTTCAAAAACATGTAACTTTTGTGTTGATGTATTCCTCTTGAATTTTATTGGGTTTTTATAGATGGAGAATTTTAGTGTACAGTGGTGCACCCTCATAGCCATTTTATAATAAATATTAAATAAGTATTAAATAATGATAGTGATATCTCCTGTACCACGTGTCGAAGGGCTGCATTTGGATTAAACTCCAACAAGATTTAGATTTAATTGCCATTTTAATATCCGCACTTCTGCATTTACATTTTTCTGTCTAATTTTTCTTTTCCACTTTATCAGGGTTTTACACTTGAAGATGCTACAGGATTGTCAGTTAAAGGAGACCTTGATGTTCATTCAATTTTTGCCACCTCTCTCCCTACTTCACACCCAAGTTTCTCACCTCAAAGAGTATTGGAAATGTCAGATACCTGGAAAGCCAGCGCTCTACCTAAACACCCAATTAGACTTTTTATTGGAGTTCTCTCTGCTTCAAATCACTTTGCAGAACGAATGGCAGTTCGTAAAACATGGATGCAAGCAGCGGAAATCAAGTCATCAGATGTAGTAGTACGGTTCTTTGTTGCATTGGTAAGGCTGCTGTCTTTATTTTTATCTGCCATAGGGACATACTAGTCTAGAGAAACATGACCTTTACTTCAGTCTGGATTGAAGAAATTCAAACTGCTATAATAACTTCATGGAGAAGAAAAAGACAACCTTACTGGGGTTGTATTGTGGAAGTTTTGTTTTGGGGGGTAAAACTGTGGGTTTAAATCCCAAAGGGACACTGTCAAAATTTTATTTGAACTTTATGTGTTGCTTTTGTGATTCTTAATTTGTGGCGAGGAAACTACTGCAAATATAATCTGAAGTTGGTGATTATTTCAATTATCAGATTCTAAAGATAGGATCAGTTTCATAATTTCATTAGCTGGATAGATGTGTGATTGTTAAATTGAGAAGTCGGTATGACAAAAAAGAAAACTGCAGCTTTTGATGTTAATGATGATTCAAGTAATAACAAAAAATGTTAATGATGATTCATTGGTTTTGGTTGTCTAGCTATGATTTATCACCAATGTTTGTTGAAATAAGATACAAGACTATAGGACTAGGATTCCATAGGCATTGTGTGCATTTAGCTTCTAGAACAGCCTGTCCAAATATGATCAGACACTGGCAATGAACCTGCTGAGTTTGGTGTAAAATTAATCAAACTATGTGAGGGCTTATAAACTTGAAAGTAAGACTAGTTATCACTTGGCTTACGTGAAACATAAACTTGAGATGTCAGCATCTGTCTTCTCTCTTTCCCCTTGTCTTCAGTCTTGAAGGGGACAAATCTAACGAGTCCAAAGTCCAGACAAATTGGATCGTTTGGTTTAAGGGAACCTGTTTCTGCAAACTACTTTCTTTATTAGAAATCCTCCTGGATTGGTTTTCAACGACTTTTTATTTTGACAAAGTGATATGTTAAAGCAAATATATGCATATATATCAAGTTTTCTTCTATGATATACTTTATGTTCAACTGTCTATGTTAACTTTAATGCAATATGTATGTATTTTCATCTTTTTCTTCACTATCATCAGTATTATTAGTACTAAAAATATTATTCATATGACATGCCTGATTTTTCTGCATCATGTCTATTTTAAACATCAACAATGAAGAATCCAAGGAAGGAAGTAAATGCAGTGCTGAGGAAGGAGGCTGCTTACTTTGGTGATATTGTCATTTTACCCTTTATGGACCGCTATGAGCTTGTTGTACTTAAAACCATTGCTATCTGTGAGTTTGGGGTAAGTTTGTTTTTTAACATTTCAGTTCATTTTTCTGTTTCTTCTATTTTTTTTTCTTGGTAAGGATATACGATTTAGGTGACTTGCATATGTCCAGCTAATGTCTGTCAACCTGCTCATAATGTTTGATACTTATGGCTAAGCGAATTTTCTTTCATGCAGACTAAGAATGTGACTGCTGCATATATTATGAAATGTGATGATGACACCTTTATAAGAGTGGATACTGTCCTGAAGGAAATCGAAGCTGTACCTCCAGAAAAGTCCCTCTATATGGGTAATCTCAATCTCTTGCACCGGCCTTTGAGAAATGGCAAATGGGCAGTTACTTATGAGGTACAGTAATTGTTACGCATTTAATTGATACCTATGTACATCCTCTAACATCCTCCATTTAAGGCTTAAGCTTGTAGAAAGAATAGATGTGTATGTGATTATTGATATTCTCACTGGTGTTTTGGTTCTTGCTCTATGGAGTGTTACATCGCTACTTTTGATCGCAAGCGATGTTTATGCTTATTTGACAGCTTAACATGAAAGCTCATTAGGAGTAATATGTCTTCAAGACACAACAACAACAACGATTAGATTGTGAACTACAAGTAGAGTGAAAGATGCCATATTATATGTCATGAATCATATCTAAAGATGGACCATTTAACTCCAAATCATGTTTAATGGTTTGAGTTTGATCTATAGCTTTTTTTGGTCTTAATTTGTATTTAATTGGTGCAGGAGTGGCCTGAATCAGTATATCCCCCTTATGCCAACGGTCCCGCATACGTAATTTCCAAAGATATTGTTGATTTCATCCTATCTCAGCAAAAGGATAGGAAGCTGAGGGTTCGTTCCTTTATACATATTTTATAGCTAGTCCCATTTCCAATTTGTGTTATCTAACATTTGTTTCTGGTTGCAGCTCTTTAAAATGGAGGATGTAAGCATGGGAATGTGGGTTGAGCGATTCAACCATACGATGAGCACTGTTCAGTACTCGCACAACTGGAAGTTTTGTCAGTACGGATGCATGGAGGGCTACTTCACTGCACATTACCAATCGCCAAGGCAGATGGTTTGTCTATGGGACAAATTATCGAGGGGTCGGGCGCGATGCTGCAACTTCAGATGATATCAATATGCAAACCCTACTCCAACTTTGATTTACCATTGTCTTAATATTGTTGTGCTTATCTTAGTTCACATAGGTTAGTATTTTGAGAAAATTATAGTAACGACTAAATGTATCACACATTCAACCTGAATGAAAATAGAATTTAGCAAAGTTTACATATCAATTGAAACAGCAAGTCTTTGATGATTGTTTGTAGTTATGATTAGCAAAACCTTGCTTTAAGTTGCAAAAAACAAACAATTTCATTTCTAGTGAAAACGATTTCATATATAAGGCTGCATCATTGTTTTAAAATTGAGCAAATTCTCAGCTTAATCTCTAAAATTGTAAGATTGTTTATAACTTAATACTCCACATTATCTATGCTATGAAATCATCTTTAGTTGCAAAATGCAAATTGGGTTTATCCTCGGTAAGTATTTGTAGATACCGTAATTACACTAAGTTGCTAATAGGCTTCTTTGTTTCAATTGTTTTTAGGGTCATCATAATATGTATATACTATAATTAGGAAAATTTAAGTGTAATAAAATTATGTTTAAAGTTTTAAAAAATTGAATACACGCATTTTAAGATAATATTTCTAATTAAAGGATCATTAACATGTGTCCTAAGGACATATGTTAGCATTTTCCTTATTTTTAAATGATTTTTTATAGTTAGATAATTTTTTGTTTAAAAAAAGTACAAAGAGTTTTTTTTTTAAATATACTTGAAATATAAAATTGATTTAAAAATTATTTTTTAAATATTACTTTAGATATTTTCTTTTTACTATAAGTTTTTTAATAATAAAATTTTAAAAGATCACTTATGTTTTAAGTTATTTTGAATGATTTATCATATAAATTATTTTAAAGATGTATTTTTTTTCTTTAAATTATGTAATTTTGAGATTATTTTAAGAGAAATAGGAATATGCACTGACAGTGTAAAATATTTTTACACTGTCAACCAATCACAACCATGTATCCAATTAAAACACAATTTTAATTTAAAAAAACTAATATGACATGGCAAGTGTAATGCTTTTGATTGGATGTATGTGTAAAGTTTGTTTACACTGTCAGTGCACTACCTTTAAACTCTTATTTTAATAATTTGTAAAAATATATATTTATATAAAAGATGTCAAAATTAATCTTTTATTTATTAAAATCATGTTTTAAAAATATGAAAGAAAAAACAAACATCCCCAATGATTTATTTTGACAGAGACAAAATATTTGGGCCATCTTTTCTCCTAAATATGATTTGGGCTTTTAAAAACTTATATGGCCCAAATTGTAAACAAAGAAAAAAAAGAGGGTTTTTTAATACACCATATATGTTTGAAAAGCACCCTAAAGAAATTCAAAATTTCCCCTCAAGATTTTAATACACCCTACATCTTTGGACACACCTTTTTTCTTCTGCCAAAATATTAAAATTGAGTCACACCCAATATACTTTTCGTAATTTATTCTGGAGATGCATCTCTAAAATAATTTAAATCATCACTTTCTAAAACGCCATATTTTTTATCTTAGATAGTTTTGGAGATGCATCTCCGTAATCAGACCAGAAAGTAAATTTTAAGTTTATTTTAGTGATGCTCAGATGAAATTGAAGATATAGTAAAGGTATACTATGATGAATTAAACAATATAACCGATATGCAGAAAATGATATGTATAAAGTAATAAATTAAACAATGCAACCGATATGAAAATGATATGTATACAACAATAAATCTAGAGTACACAATGAAGTCAAAGTAAGTCAAAATAAAATACAACAAAGAATAAATCCAAAATACAAATACTATAAACTATTGTGTATGATAGACTCGGGACCCCTTGTTCCTACGCTGCATCCTGTACCGTAGTGCCTCCGCCTCCATAGCATCTATAACTTTTCTCGTCTCAGAGCCATCTGGAAAGAGTCCTTTATCAATTTCTGTCTTCCCAATTTCCATGATACGATGACATCTAGGAAACACATCAACGGTATGATCTTCCCTAGCCCGCTCCTCCTCTAGTATCTCTTGATGAGTTGACCACAATTGATCTCCTAGAGCATTTTGTACCATATAAGAATGTGACACCCTAACAAATCACCGAATTTAACCGTCTACGTAGCTCTAGTCTCTCTCATCTATGGTACCCCGTGCCTCCTGTAACACCCTAATTTTACCCCGCGTATTTATGATTAAAAATTAGAGTAATTTAAAACTTCATACAATTAGGAAGCTACTTTCATCAACATAAACATACTCATATTATTGCAATGAGCAGTAAACATCATCACGTCTAACTTCATTTTATTGCAGTGGAAAACATCAACAAAGTATTCAATTACTTATTCAAAACAAACATGTTATGAAGTAATTATAAAAATCAACATAAGAGATATTATAAAATCTCTAACAAAATAGCATAACACTCAAATGTTCGACCCCCAATGTTACATAATAGAGCAGACATCGACATCGACGAAAGCAATAAAGAAGAGCATTCTCTTTTATTCATATCCACACTGTCACCGCGGATCACCTGTGCGTTATCTACGTGGAGGCAACATTCAAACAAAAGGGGTGAGATATCTATAAAGGAATGCATAATAATAAGTAGATAATAAATTATTTCATGCATAGTCACCCATTCCACCTATCACACTTCCATACAATCAAGAACACCCAATTACACGTCAATTATGTAATAACAACATTCATGCAATAACGACAATTATGTAATAACAACAATCATACAATGCATTTAGACTCAACACCAATGACTCAATGCATGTGGTACAAATATGTGAACACTCAGTTTCAGCGCTGTAGCGTGGAGAATTGAGACCAAAGCCATTGATTAACTTGACTCAATATTTTAGTGAAAGTCGCCACTGCGCTTTATTGTTTTCAAAAGAAAAGGGAAAAAAGCAAAATAAACCCAAAGAAGTTAATAAAAATCAGAGATCTTAGGCACATGGGTTGATTATGCAAGGGGAAGGTATTAACACCCCTTACATCTGTGGTACTCCACATGAACCTTTTTGTAAATCTGTGTAAAAATAAAGAAATGGAATTGCGTGCAAAAAGAGTTTGTTTAGTTTTAAAGTTATGTTCGGCAAAACATAACATCTTGTGCCTACATACCTCCTTAGTGCAATGGAGAAATTAGAGAAAATGTAGTTCCACTTAAAAGGGAAACAAAAGATTTTGATTAAAATAGGATAGACACTTTATCATCATAGTAGAGAAAACTCAGTCAATCATTCTTGAACATGATAACAGATGGACCATTTGTATCACAAATGAAAGAAGGATTCCAACTTGGATTAAATCAACAAGTATGCCACTAACTCTTTCAAGTGGAAAAGGATCAATCATATCAATCAATATCAAAACATTCAGGGGATTACTTTTCCACTAGATTAATCATTCATGTCTAAACTTTGAAATAAGAGCCACTAAGGGCAAAAGGTCTTTAAAGAAAGTTTTAAAAGAGTTTGCAAACATAAGAAGATTTTGAAAGAGAGAGAGAGATAGAGAGAGAAGTTTTGAAAATTTAAGAAGATGAGAGGAGATGAAGGGACTATCCTAAAGCATATAGTAAAAGCTAAGGATTAAGAATAATATAACCAACAAGAAGCCAACACTTGACATAAAGAAGTAAATGTAGATTTCCCATCCTTTAGATTAACACAACCAACATAGCAAATAAGGCACTTGAACAAAATAATCAAAGCTCCAAGAAAACAATCTCAATTTAAGCATAACTTCATAGCTCTTGGTTTTTGTCCCATATGAACTTGTATTAACATAGCACGGAAAGCCCTTTTATAACAAACATGGTACCTGCACATAAATAAAATTTCAATGCCTTGGAGTAAACTCCAAGGAATTCAGACAAGCATAACAGATAAGATAACACGAGGTCCAAAGGTTTCAAGGAAACAAGGCTCATAATATTAAGTCAAAGAGGTCAAAAACTCCAAAATGCCAATGATAGTAACCATAGTCCAAGAGAGCCTTAAGTCTTTTAGTGTTCAAGTTGATTATTAATGTTTTAAGAACAGAATAAAAATCCAAAGGGACAAAAGGAAAAGGGCATATACATAAACATATACATGATGATGAATGAGGAATAATAAAGTAAAGCATAAGATACAATAAAGCAAAATGATAAAAGAAGCATAAAATAAAGATTAGAAGTTAGAAGTTAGTGGCTAGAAGTTGATTACCAAAGTGAATGATCAGCAATGATTGACTAACGAACTTAGGTCAAAGTTAATGAAAACTCATCAGAGGATTGATAGAATATAAGCCTCTACACAACAAGATTTCAAAGGTCTTGAACCAATTGCAAAAAATTCCAAAAAATAATCAGACGTCAAACACAAGTCAACAAGTGTTGACAAATTTATTTGTAATTTTTAAAGGTCAGGAAACAATTTTAAACCAATTAAAATAAAGCTAACAAAGCAAAAATCAATAAAATAGTAAAATCAAAAATAAAAATATGGAAAAATATAAATCAGAAAGAGAAAAATAAAATAAAATTATAGCAAAAACAGTGATATTTTTTGGAATTAAAATGAAAGAGATATTAATTTTTGAAGATAAAATAAATTAACAAATGAAAAATAAAATCAAAAAAATGTGCACCATCTGATATTGTCAAAACACGCTAGTAAGCTGATCTAAAGGATCAAACGCACTGTGCATATCATGGACTCTAGTAAATAAAACACGGAATCACTTTTAAATCAAATTTTGTATATATGTGTGGCTTTTTCTCATTGGTTGAAGACGAACACGTCATCGTCTTCAACCTCTAGCCACTATGAAATCGTCTTACTCAAATGGTTAAACCAATAGCTCAGGCTTATGTTATTCGCTTCGTCTCATCAAGACGAAGACAACCATACCCTCGCGAAATATTTATTCAAATCATAGCTCCGTCGTTTTAGAAAAAACCAAGAGAACTTTTGAAAAGTGATTTGAAAATATACAAGCATAACTCACTTATAGTTAAAAAAAATGATACCACTAAACATCATAGTAATAAGAGATACATTGTAGCAACAAATTTGGAGAGAATTGGTGGAGAAATCTACCTGTAGAAGTTCACTTTCAGAGCTCTGAAAATGGAGTTCGTGAGCTTGATATAAGGAGAGTTAAGGCTTAATTCTTGCTCGGTTAGCTTCAGGAAGTAACAAGGAAGCTAACTCAACAAAGAATTTTGAGAGAACTCAAAGGAAAGACAAAATTCGATTCTCAATTTTAGTGAGGGATGGTTAAAATAGAATCAGAGGTTTCTTGGCTCTTCAAGTTTGGAAAATGATGAGGAGAGCTCCTCTATTTATAGGAGAAGTGAATGATGTAATGAGGAGAGTGAATTGCTGATCAAATCATGCAAAACAAGTTGGATGTGATCATCCCAAACCTGTGAGATGAAATGCATCAAAACGACCTCAAGCCAAGTGCAAAACTTACCAAAACGCAACTGGGCAATTAGTTAAACATGTTTAGACTCAAAATTTGCATCAATATGGGGATTAGAGATCATATAATCAAAAACCAATTCTGATTGTAAATGGAAACTTCATGCTCAAAGTACCAACTTCAACAACATGGGCAAACAATGTAGGGACCTTTATGATGTAATCTTGGACTCTTTAGAAAGCTGAGTGATCAAGATTTAAAATGTGTTAGGAAATATTGTATTTGGTTAATTGAGCAGAAAGATACAAGTCTTCAAAGTTGGTGACAACAACTGCTTCAACGCTTAGAAAAATTTCTAAATTTTTGACCTCTATGAGTGCACAACTTTGAGTTACGCCTTCTTGCAATTGGCTTGTGCGTTTTCTATTTTTCTTTGAGCCAAATACTATTCTCATCAACATAAACACAATTCAAAAAGAATCAAATTCATATGCCTTATGAGTTGAGAGATATGATCTTGGCAACTTAGGCAAAAACAAGCCAATCTTGCGAAGTCATTTCATCAAACACCTTGATGTATGTCTCAAATGAGTATCTTAGAGCTTTAATTGATCAAAAGTCCCAACATGAAAGTTGTAGAGAATGGAAAAATAAGTGTAGAGATAAAATTTATGCAAGAGAAATTTAAAATTGAGCCATTTGGACCTGAGGTCATTCTTATACACATGGTATGCCTTAAAACCTAGGCATCTTGAAATGACCTATAATGTTTTCCTTTCATTCATGACTTTACACTCAAAATTTGTTCTTGATATTCAAATATGAATTAAAGTAGACTCATTCAAGATTACTATGCAAAAAGAATGGGCTCAAAATGATAAAAATTGACCAAGTTATGATCCTTTGAAGTGGACACACAATTCCTTGAACTTTCAAAGGGGACCTATAATATCTTCTCACTTTTGATGATTTTCCTTACAAAATTTCCCCTTGACTTGTGAAGAGAAGTTGTTGATGATATCAAGGAGAATAATTTTCAAAAAGAATTACTAAAAAATGTTGAAAATTGAAGGAGCTATGCCCTTGTGATCATTGGATCAAGAACTTATCAAATTAGGTCAAATTCTTGAATCAACTTTGAATCTCTTAAACTTTCTGTTAGTTCTCTGTTTTTAGAGTTGGCTAAATTTTTGTAAAACAAATAAAAGGATTAGTATTTATATATGTATAAGAACAACAGGTACACCAAAGAGCATGTTATGTTGGAGTAATTCAACATCTGGAATAACATGTCACATGGGATGTTACGAAATCATGCCTGAGTTGAAGTGAAGAGTTCTAATTAAATCTATGTGATTTAATTACTACAGAAGAATGAAAAATATTCAGGGATATTGTGAAAATCAAATAAAGGCGTGAGATATTATTTGACAGGTCTGAAGAATTAATAAGAAGATTTGAGGAATCATTCAGAAGAATCAAATCAGAATATTTGAAGATTATATAGTTTCTAATTATAGAGATTTTCTCAGAAACTAACAGATTGAAGACCTTGATTTAGTAGAAGATAATTCCGTATTGTAACAGTAAATATGCTGTGATTGAAGGCCCAAATCCAGTGGGGAATAGGTTATAAATAGAAGCATTGTAACCTAGAAAAATAAGACAACCACCGAGTAGAAAAGATGTAATCTTTAGGGTTTGTCAAGGTAAACTTCCTGGCCTGTTGGAAGGTTACCATTGTGATCCTCGAAGCCTGTAGGCAAGAGGAGTATTATTATTGGAGGAAGCTTTGAAGTAACTCTAAGTTCGTGGTCATAGTCAAAAAGCTTGACTAGGGATTGTCATGGAAGTATGTCTTTCAAACTATTTTATCTGTGGGATCAGGATGAGTTAGATATTTAGTCGTTACTACAGCTCCTGGGACTGGAGAACTGTACAACATCATTGCGATGATTGGAAGTGGGATGGGGATATTCCCTATCTAGGGAGGACCTAGGTAGAAGGATCATTGGGTAGGGATTAAGTGAGGGGTTGTAAGCTTGGGACTAGTTTAGCTCCGAATTAATACTGCTGATAGTGGACTTTATTCCTGGCATGGTATGCCCCTAGAGTAGTTGTGATTTCACCGAACTGGGTTAACAATTTCTAGTGTCATTTACTTTTCAGTTTGGCATAATGATGTGTAAATACCTTGCTGATGTTTCTTGACAGATCACATGTCTGGACATCTTTCACGACATCTGAATCTGTTACGCAAGAATTTCAATTGGTATCAGAGCAGGCATCCTCTTCTATCTCTGGATGAGATCCTGGGAAGATACTTTCTGGTTCGGCAAGGAAGGTTTGTGATGAAAAGATGTGTTGATCTTCGATGTGTACATGGTCCCTAGAAGTGGAGGATGGACTGTGTTAAGCATTGAGGGCTATGGTCTGTCTTGGTGAGGGTTTGATTTATTTTCAAACTCAAGGTTGTTCTGCCGGTACGTGGGATATGGTGAGTAGATACAAAGCTCTGTGCCTAGAAGATGATGAGAAAATGTTATGGAAATTCCCCTGCATGGTATCTCTTTCAAACCTAGTTCTCTTAGCATTAAGGTTTGATGTCCTCGGAAAACTGCACTCATGATGGGGTATGAACAATGGTGGATCAGTCAGAGGAGCCAACGATACTTGAGTTCTAGGTCTCAAGTCCACTCATAAAGGCACTTTAGCATGACTGACTAGTTGCTTCTTCAAGTAGCATGAAGAAAGATTGAAACCATTCAGGTTGGTCTCAACGCGAGTCTTCATATCTCTTGACTCCTTTCAGGAAGTAACTTTGAATATGGCTATGTGAAGTATAGCTAGGCCATCTGTACTAGGGCTGCTCGGAGGATGATATAATATCCACATCACCAAGTCCAAATATATGGAAGGAATTGATGTTCTATGACATTTTAGAACATTACTTCAGCAAGTATGCAGCTACTGGTTGAAGAAAAGATGTTTTGGGTGCTAAACTAAATGTTGTGATTATTTTTGTTTGGAACCTACTCCTGAACTAGAAGAGGAGACATCTGATTTGTACAAGTTTATCAGGACACAATCAATAGTCTATCTACCTCTGTGTCAGTTTATTTCTGGCCAAGGTATGTGGATGTACAATAGTCGAGCTCTTGAGAAGAACTTATAAAGGCATCTGCACTGAAGCCCTTATGTAGATGAGCTCATAACTGAAGGACTCTTTGGATCAAAGAAACCAGGTGGCTGGAATATTCATCTCTAAAATTAAAGGATACAGATTTTCTAGTGGCTTCATGAAGAAGGTTCTTATTGCTTGGATTCACTTATGTGGTGTTCTCGCATAATGAATCAGTAGCAGTGCAAGGAATGTACAGTCTACTTATGACTAGTAAAGGTCAAGTTAATGCCAAGTTCGTTGAATTCTGCTTTAGGTACCTGTTAGAAGGAATCTCTTCTACAGGTGCAGAAAGAATGGCATCCAAATATCTCATAATCAGACAAGAGGTATGTATTTTGTGCATATGAGATATGGTCTTTGAAGGGTTAATCAACTATCAATTGTTGATTCTCATGGATCCCCTACAAGATTGGAAGGTTGCTATGAAAGTCTTCTCCATAACCATAGCAAAATTCTGAAAGAAAGGTTAATATCAGAACTGATGATTGAACATCACTTCAGTTCTCTGCTTCCTGTGGTGTCGTTTTTTTACCTCCCCGTTTCACTTGGGAGGACGACACGCTAGACCCTTCACGCGAAATTTGGAAGGAGAATGCGCCCGTTGCGGGATGAATTTTGTTTCAGTTCTTCCTACGATAACACACGAACTTTTTAATTATCCTACGAGGAGGAAAGGGAAAAGATCTCAAATAAACCTTAGGAGTTTGCTAAGTGTGGGGATTCACCTAGACTAGAAATTCTGGAGTCCGGGAGGAAGGTTATACATAGGGAAGGTTTTAAGCACCCTACATATCCGTAGTACTCTACGGGAACCTTCTCTGTGTCTATGTGTTTGTGTTTGTTGCTAATGATTGAGAAAGTTTCTCCTTTGTGTTAGGAGAGAGAATTGAATTGTTTTGAAAAAGACAGACAGACAGACTAATTTTGGTTTTTTGATTAGCTCGCTGAGATTCCTTGTGAACCTCATGCCTACATATCCCTAATGGAAGTCAGACCTTTTTGTAGTTTGGGGAAATAATTAGGGAAATTAATTGATTTTTTGGTGCCTTGCTTGAAGCTCAAGGTTGAAGCTTGAATTAAATCTCTGTTTACAATAAAGAGACATGAAATCATCTTTACAGAGAGGTATTTCTACTATTCCACCACAAACATTAAAAGTGACAGAAAGACTGAATTTGTTTCATTAAGAGAGGGACCTTACTTGGTCGTGTACAAGTATGCCAGTCACGTGTCTCTTGAATGAAAGACTCTCGACCAAATTAGGGAAAGTTGTACAAGTCTGGGGATGTGCCAGAGCATGCCTTTCACGAGTCCTAAATGGGAGAATGTTTGAAATGATTGTTTGTTTGAAATGATTGTTTGTTTGTTTGTGGTGAGATAGGAGAAATATCTCCCTATAGAGATAACCTATGTCTATCTACTGTTTGAAAGATTTGATTTTTAGCTGGCTTGTATGAGGCCCAAGCTTGAGGCTTTTTGATTGATTTTATTGACTCTGGGAGATGACTCCACTGAAAATTAGCTTAAACTAAGAAATTTTGTGTTCTGTACAAAGTCCAGAATTGAGGCTGACTCTAGCTGGAGAGTGTTTATTTTGTTTTATGATTGAAAGGTTTATTCAGTATTCTGTACAAAGCCCAGAATTGTGGCTGACTCTACCTAGGGAGACTCTATTTTGTACCTTGTATGAAACCCAAGGTTGTGGCTGACTCTTATCTAGGGAAGTTATTATTTTCTGCCTTGTACGAAGCCCAAGGTTGTGGCTGACTGTTGAGGAAACTGAGTATGGATGACTCTATGGGGGAAAAGATCCTAAAGGTTAGGAATCTTTTGACACAGGAAATGTGGTTAATCTTCCTTATACAAAGCCCAAGGTTGTGGCTATTTGATGGTGAAATACTCACTGGGGAGACTCTATTATCTGCCTTGTACAAAGCCCAAGGTTGTGGCTGACTTTGGATAGGGGAATGCCTATGAGTAAGGTTTTGAGTCTAAGGGGAGTATGTGCCCTGTACAAAGCCCAAGATTGAGGCTGACTCTTAAATGGGGAGAGATCTACCAGTGTGGGATCTTTTGACTCAAAGGGGATTTTTGACTCTGTTGAGGATTATCCTATTGTTTAGAGACTAAAGGTTGACCCTACTGAGGATTGTGCTTTTGTTAAACATGAATTGATGAATGAAAGACCCAGGTTTGAAGATTGACTCTACTGGGGAATTTGTTTGAGTGATTGACCTAAACCCTAATGAGGAGTTTTGAAGGTTTGAAAGATGATTTGGAAGCTAACCCTTTCCAGGGAATTTGGATTTGAAGGATTGATGTTGGAGGCTGACCCTTTCCAGGGGTTTACTCTGCTGGAGAGTTTATCTTTTGAAAGCTTAATTATTGGAAGCTAACCCTTTCCATGAATTTTTTGCTAAAATGAAGGAATGATGTGGAGGCTAACCCTTTCCAGGGGTTTAGACTTTAAAGGAAGAGTGATTAACTATTTGAGACTTCTTGTTTAAAGCCCAAGATTGAGGCTGACTCTGACTGAGGATAGATAGATGTGGAACCTAGACTCTGCTAAGGAGGAAAATATTAAAGATTGAGAATAAGGGTGACAGAGATTGTCCATGTCTCTCATTCCAAAAGGTGAACTCAATACTGAGATTGAGACATTCTTAGCTTCTTTAAAGTCTGGTTTGAAGAGTGGAAGAATCTCACCAGGGTAGGCTAAAAGGTGACTAAAGACCTGTTCCTATGTTTATAAGAAACCTGATGGGTCCTTGTATACAAGCTCAAGAGAAAGCTGGGAATATGCTTTTAAGAAGTCTGTGGGTCCTTGTACAGAGCCCAAGAGGAGGCTAATCGAAGGTCATCGAGGGTCATTGTTATAGCACAAGAGAAAGCTATGTGGTTTTGAACTTATTTTGGCTCTAAGAAAATGGGTAAGAGGTTTCACCGGGAATAATTCCTCTTGGGTGGATGTATCCTATTTTGGTTCTAAGGGTTTTTTCAAGATGTTACACCGGGAATAATTCATCTTGAGGTTTGAACTAAAGATCTCTAATTAGGAAAGAGCCTTCACCGGGAAGACATTCTCAATCCTAGGCCATAGTCCTATAATATATATATATATATATATATATATATATATATATATATATATATATATATATATATATATATATATATATATAGTTTATCTGTCCTAAGGTTTTACTCAGACGTAGTTCTAAACAATATATATACAGTTTATAGTTGACAGTAATTTAAATGAAAGCTTGTAAATGGAAAGCTATAAAGCCTAACCTGGATGGAGTGGAGGCATTTGAAGATGCATGTACAAAGCCTTACTAGTAGCTTTATTATTTATTGATAAACAGTTGAATGTTTATTGTAAACAGTTAAATGTTTTTATTTAAAACAGAAGAAGTGAAGATGGACACTAGGTCACATAGGTATCTGAAGAGTTTCACTGGGAATAATGCCCTTCAAATACCAGAAGAATGTTTTGAAAACTGAAAGAAGATTTTGTAAATAAAATTGACAAACAGTTAACTTAATTAGGGTAAAGACACAGTCTATACCTAATTAAGACCTAAATGATTAGGGTTTTATCACAAAAATATTTACAAGAGATTAGGTTTTTGAAAATCAAGTGAAAATTATATTTTTTTAAGTATTAAAACATACTTAAAATATGTGATTTTAAACCTAATTAAAACATATCTGTTATACCCCAAAATTTGCCCACATATTTTTCAAGAAAACTCCAATCTGAAAATTAAGGGGTCTCATATAATCATGGATTATTTCAACAAATATCCTGACATATGAAATACTTAGTTTTTAGAATTTTTCTTATACAGTAATTTGGCTTGCAGTTGAATTTATTCTTACGCAAACGCCAAATACTGTGTATTACTTCACACATGCTATTTATTTATTTACAGATAAATGGTACTGACACAATTGGTACAGAGTTAAATCTTTTTGCAGGCGCAGAATCAGGAAACTCAGACTGTACTGGTAACAAGTAGATTATTACTATCTTTTGTTTCCCACTAACTTTTGTACTATATTCCATTATTTTCAAAAATCTTTTCAAATCTCTTTTTCAAAAATCAAATCTCTCTTTTTTCCAACACTATCATACTCTTTCTTTCAAATCTTACTTCCACTCAAATTTTCCTTTTGTACGGAATCACATCATTCCCCAACGTCTCTTTCCTTCTTTCCATTCTATAAATACCTCTCATTTTCTTTCATAAAATCTCAGATCAAATTCCAACTCATCTTTCAAATTCCTATCTCATATCTATTTTCTCTTCTTCCCTGACAAGAATGGCAAAGTGGATAGAGACACTGTTTCTTACAGTCATCACCATTGCTACGGTGATCATGACTTTCTTCTGCCTGCATAGTCCTGAAGAGTGTGGACCTGCAATGGTTGCACTCCCAATCATCTACATGTTATTGTTCATAGCATGGGTCATTAATCGTCATTCTTAAAATTTGCCGTATTTCTTATTTCTTAAATGTACCGTTTATTCGTCGTACTGTTCAATATAGTATGTAATATTTGTACTGTCAGTATTAAATGTTGTACTATTTGTCATAATATTGCTTAATTACTAAGATAATATTTTGTGTGTTTTCTGCCAGTCAAATATTCCTATTTCTATGCATTAAATGATTTTCAGGGTTATTATCGGTAATTTTGCCCGCATACCGTAAATATTAGTTATTTATTATGTCTGTGTTTTTCTAACAAGTCATGTAAATAAACTTTCATTTTTCACATAAAACATAAAACAAAAACAACAAAAAAAGAAAATTAACTTTGACTGTTGATTTTTCACTCTAACTGCTACATCAATACCTGAACAGTCAGTTGACAGCCAAACTGCTGGCAGTACAATTCTCAGTGTTTTGTACCATCAATCAAATCAATCTTTCACAATTCAAAATTCCAAGATCTTTTGTGCTAGAAGTCCTCTGAATATCACGCGATTAGCAGAGACTCAACACTGCACAAAAATCAGGTACGCTTAACTGTCTCCTACACAAACAGTCCCTAATCAGGGTTTTTCTTGTTTTACAGGAGCAACAAGTTTTTGAGAGCTCAAATGGATTTCATACACATCCATATATCTCAAAGTACCATCATACAAATTTTCAAACTTCAATTCACTCAGACGCACCGTCAGCAGCTCAAACAGTCAACAGACGACCCGTTTGACCAAAAAAGTCAACAGACAGTCAAAAATGAAATTTTTTGTCAAAGTCCATATTTTGTCAAAGGATTCATCATTTGATCATTGGATGATCATAATTCATCAAGGAAAGATCAAAAATCAACAAAACCCTAAGATTCAAAATTAGGGTTTTTGCCTGAAAAGTCAACTCAACTTTGACTGATCATAACTCTCTCATCCTTCATCCAAAAAATTCAAACCAAAGCTTGTTTTGAAGGAAATTCAATTATCTTTCAAATGCCATTGATACCATGGTCATTGGATTCACCATTTGAAAAATATGACCAAAGACATTACAGGTCATTTTCAAAGTCAACAAAAAGACACTTTTTTCAAAAGGACACACAAGGAGCTTCAAAAATCATTTTGACATGAGACCAAAGACATTGGTTAGAGGACTCTTTGAGGTTTCTAAAAAGTGCAAGATCTCCTTCATATGACAAAAATTGAAGGATTTACACCTTGTTAAAGTTGGCTAAATTTTGGAAAATGCATGAAACCAACATTGTTCAAAATTGCATTTTTTCCAAATGGGGCCAAGTTTTCAGCATTCAAACATCATTTCCATGATGTTATGGGCCTCCCACGACCAAGACTAAGCCCATACCTTTTTTTATCCATTTTTACATGATTTTATCTTACTTTAAGATTAAAATTAAAAGGAAAATGCATGGATAAATGGTAGCTTACAAATCAAGCATGACTCACCCCAAAGAATCTTCATCTTTCTGCAGAGAAGTAAAGGGCAAGGCAGGTGCATTGAAGGCAAGGTGACTTGGTCAAGAATTCAAGCTTTTTTTATATTAAAGAATGCAAGAATTCAACAAAGGCAACTAGCTACATATTAGCTTCAATTCTAAGCACACATAGCTTATAAATAAGCTATCATAGTTCAGCAAACGAGGGGAGACAAGTTCAGAAGCAAAGCTAAGCATAACACCTTTGTAATCACTTGAAAAAAATTCAAAGAAAACTCAAATTCGAATTTGTAATTTCTGCTCATTTCAATACAAACTAAGCATTCATACACCTTCCTTGAACATCACTGAAACTATCTCAATCAATTACAAGCCTTGAAGCTCACTGAATCGAGCTACACAGGTCAAAAATTGTTCAAACTAAAATCAATTCGTATCTGGCTATTCACACATATTTAACAAGATGTAGACATACTATTGAGTTTGGTTTGAGGTGTAGATCATTTCTGGAGCTTTAATTAAGTTTTAGATGCGTATACACGAAACCACCATTTTAGGGTTCTTCATCCCAAAATTAGGGTTTTCCAAATTAGGCAAAATTACAGGTTCTGAATAGCACCATTGAGTTCGCATGAACAATACGAACTCAACCATACCATCGCGCCAAATTTATACTCACGTTTGCTTGTATTCGCTATTATTACCAGGTGTAAAAGATTGGGTTTTTTACACCACCTGCAAATGAACGGTGTAAAAACCCATCTGAAGGTTGAAGATGATGCGTGGCGCCCTCTGATTCGCTGGGAGGCGCGCGCGTGTTTTTAAACTGACTTGGAATTCAGTGTTTTGCAGGTGTTCCACGTGTTATGGTCCCTCACCATCTGGGCCTTCTGATCCATCCATCAACTCATCCAACGCCTCAGAACACGCACGCATATCATACTCCCTCATTTAATTTCCATACAGGATCAGTATCCTTTTATTTTTTATTTTATTTT
>NC_081180.1:201926397-201942084 GCF_029867415.1 Vicia villosa | reverse complement strand
ATATCATAACTGATGATTGAACATCACTTTAGTTCTCTGATTCCCAACTAAGGAAGGTTTTTAAATTCAGGATGGGATCAAGGGTCAAGTAACTGACCATATAACGAACGGCCTTTGTAACTGTGTGTTGTATTGAAGAATTCACTTGCTTCAAGTGATGCATAACAATGTCATTGGATGTTAGAGGCAGTCTTATCAGCGGATTATACCTCTAAAGGAAGGAAATCATATCATCTGCTGAATGTATGAAGATGAGCATGTATCTGATGAACGATCATGACCTAGTCAGGGTACAAATCTGAAGTGTGTGCAAGTCTACTTTCTGATCTATGTTGTCAGGAAATGATTGAGAGGTTATTTCTCTCACATACTGCAGTTGTGATATTTATGTTAAAACTTCCCAAAGGACTTGGGTGCATGATGAGTCCTTGAGATAGTGATTCAAGAACCTGAGATGGGTTGTTGAAAGAAATGTCCCAAATGATGTTGTGACATTATTGCTGATAATAGTTTGTTGAAAAGACTTGGGACCATGAATCTTAATATTCAAATACCATGTTTAGAAGTAACGTTTCTATATATGGTTAGAATAAGAAGATTCTTTTGGCAGTACTATGCTCGGGCAATGCATATCTACTACGTTGAAGATGTCATTAGTGTCAGTAAATACTACTGAGTTTAAAGAACTGAAGGTTATTTTGATCAGCATGTCAGATCAAAGTAGTTCCTCTGTTACAGTCTAAAAAGTCTAAATCTTAGTAAAGTTGGTAAGCACACTAAGAAAATGGTTAAGGTTGAGTTCAGATAATGTTACATGATATCATGGCCATCCAAAATAGTTATGTGGACCTGCTGTAACACCCCATTTCTACCCGGCAAATATAATGCGGAAAATATCAGAGTATTTAAAAATTTTTCAACAAATAAATGAGACGTCACCTATTCACTTCATAACAAATTACTTAATCGCATTTAGCGGATACATAGCACTTCTTAAATTCAATCAAACAATTGCTCAACATATAATACTTTCAAACAGAATGATTTCTTTTTATGAAAACATGGCGGAATCATAGTCCTCAATCTTTGAGTTAATAACATATTATTCAGCTAAGATAAAACAATAAACAACAACACGATAAACATCATAAATCATCCCCCGAGTGCTACGTATCAGAGCGACAACCGACTCGATAAACAACAACTAAAATCTTCTTACTCGAATACCTGCACGTTACCAATATAAAGGCAACGGCGAAACAAAGAAAAGGGTGAAATATCAAATCATATAAGTGAGCGTATGATAAATTGTATATTTAGGATTCAGGCATATATAATTATCACGTCACCAGTATTAATATTGCCATACACTTCATACTTTCACTAACTCACAAATCTCACATACTTTTCATCGCATCATAAGTCACACTACTTCACATTCGCATCAATTATATATAAACATTTCAGGCATTCCCTTGCAAGTCAAATCATAACACTTCACAACATCACAAAACATCACGTATAAGTCACCCATGTATTCACAAACATCGCATATAAGTCATACATATATTCACAAACATCACATATAAGTCATACATGTATTCACAGACATCGCATCATAAACGTCGCAAATCAATTCACCAAACATCGCAGCATATATATCACAAAAGACATCATGAGACACGACTCGTGCATATGCATGTGGTACCAATCGGAGCTTCAGCCCCCGTCACCAATTGCCCAATTCAGAGGCACAAGGCATAAGCCTTCGTCACTAGTTTGCCAATCCAGGCCGTCATAGAGTATGCATATGAAATGTGACTCGACAAACAAGACAACACAGCATACTCATCTCAATCACATATCGTCACAAGGCATAAGCCTATATCACAATCATTTACCATCATACGAGGTAATTCACGTCACCATAATATTTCATCTTCACTTAGTCACAAAATTATCATCACAAATATATACAACATCACGTATTACCAATCATCACAAACATCGTCATGTTTTGACACATCATCGCAATTATACAACTTCTCATATAAACAAGATCTTCACAATTGTCATCATGTTCGGCACGTCATCACAAATACACACTTCATCAAGACTATCTCAAATATCATCATAATCGGCTAAACTAACGACGACTCGCTAGGGTTCATGCCATAAAACTAATCACATACAATGCACAATAATAAACATATTGGCAATCACAACATCACTCACAACAAATGCATTCAAACCAAAATCACCATTTTCGGTCGGTTCGTAAAATAATCTCAACATGCTAATTTATCAAGTAAACCGAATCAACTTCAAATTAACATTTAACTAAATTAGATCTCATGTTAATTATCAAAACGACATCATTGACATAACAATATATTATTCTCAACATAAATATTCCACCAATATACAATTACGGTCAAATTCTCAAAATACTGTGATTTACCGATAAACCGAATAAAATATCCAAGTCTAAGTATATTTCAATTAATTAGACTTATTGAAATTAATTCAACTATTAATTAAATCAACCAATTAATAGTCATATTATATTAATTCCAATTCCATTATATTCTATTTCAAAAATATGTGTCAATTTCCATCACAAACCAACATTTATTTATAAGGAATATTTAAATCAAACAAAATTTCAACAAAATAACACCACCACGTTAATCTACTAATTAAACTTAGCTACCACGGAAATTTTCATCAAATTCCGGACAACTAATTATACCGCTTAATTCGGCTATTTCAGTCAAACGGGACAATTCCGACAATTCACCAAATCAACGGTAGATACCATTAACAAAATAATCACAAAGTTATTCACAACAAATCACAATTACGGTTAAATGCTCAAGATATCGTAATTTACCGATAAACCGAATAGTTAATCTAAGTTCAAGCTTATTCCAATTAAATAGACTTATTAAAAATTAATTCAAATATTAATTTAATCGACCGATTAATATCACAATTTCGACAAAATAACACTACCACGTTAATGTACTAATTAAGCTTAGCTACCACGCCAATTTTCATCAAATTCCGGTCAATTGATTATACCGCTTAATTCGGCTATTTTGATCAAACATGACTATTTTATATTTTATTAGTCATATTCTACCGTTTTTAATTTATTTCCTTTCATAATTAGAGTCCATTTCCAATATATATTAATATAGGAAATGCTTGTTTGTACCATTAATTCATATAATAATCTATCAATGATTTCTATCAATTACAAAAATAATTGTTTCCACTTAACTAGAAGTGATGCCACAGTATATATTCTTGTTATAGTGAAACAGAGAACATGGTAATTTAGAAATAGTACTACTGTTGTTGCATACTATCTATAAGTATCGAATAAATATAGTGTATGTTCTAATTCACTACTACTTATATTTAACATGTTCGTATATTCCAACAAATGAATTATAGTTTAATAGCTAGTAGTCAAACAGTAAGGAAACAATATTCAGAATATATAAAAATGGCATAAAAACGAAATGGAAAGCAGCTTCATAGCACGGGTTTAGCATTTCCAGTATACTAAAATAGTAGCAAACAGCAACAAGCAACAATGACAGGAATGCAGAATTTCAAATCTCGGTAACAGTTTATCATAGCACAAAAACCATAACCTAAATCCCTAATCCCCAACATACAATTGCTCATAAGCCCCATTATAAGAAGAGAACCCCACCCTTACCTTATTCACGGAAGCAACTCAATGAGTCTCCAATTGTATCTTCAATTCAACACCATGGATGAAATCTCTAAGCTTGTTATTCTCCTCCAAGAGTTGCCTCTTTCTCTTCTATTCTTGTTTTCCCCCAAATGAGAACACTCCTCTTCCCAATCTCTAAAACCCTATTTAATATTCCAATTGGGCTTAACATGTAACAACTCTTCTTTATTATTTTCCAGAAATCAATTTAGGCCCAATAAAATAAATAACTCCAATTAACCAATTATATCACTTTTACTAATATTCCAACAATATAATAAATTCCGACTTGTAAATAATATTATTCTTAATATTATTCTTCGACCGTCCGACTAAAATCCGACTTTTAACTTAATAAATTCAAATACGCTTCTTAAAATAACACCGACAATCCAAATTCGACCAATATATCATATTTTCGGTCTAATCTTAATTACTCAGAAAATTCCCAAAACTTCAAATATTATTCCAATAATATTTCTAATACTGAAAATATCAAAACTCTTGATTAAATATCGATCCGCTATCCCGAATTAATACCGACTAAATCGTCTCAAAATACAAAAACTTCACTAAACACTCCGAACGTCTAGATTAAGTGAATAATCGAATTTCCGGGCGTTACACCTGCGAAGATAAGTTCTTGTGTTATGAATAGTTCGAGGTAGTACTCTGAAACTAGAAATTGTCCATTCTGGAGCTGTCTCCAATGAAGCTATTTGTTCAAAGTGCTTAAGGTCAGCCTAAGCCTTGATTGTCCTTGATAGGGGGAGTTATTGGAGCAAATTGAAGTGATTAAATCTTACCAGAAGGAGAAAGACCTTGCAATCCTCTCCAAGAAGGTGTCAGGCACAAAGTTCAAGAGAGATGAGTGTTGTTGGAAAAAGTAGTCTGAAGACATCAGGGTCATGCTTCGGAGTATACGAAGAGGGTTGAAAATTGTCATCAACTAAATCACAGAAAAGTGTTTGAAGTTGAAGACAATGTCTGGTAGGATGTCAGAACATTGTTCATAACATGTTTCATTGAGCCTAACAAAGGAATATTCTAGACTGTATAACCTACTTCATAAAAAGAAAGTCTAGAAAGTGTTTTTGTCCTTGCATGTGCATGTCTTGGGACTGATTTAATCAGAAGAAATCGTCCAGTCATAATAAAGGAACTCAAAGTGATTGTTGGATGGTGCACATAGTTTTTGGTGGTATTCTCTCCTTGAATAACGCCATATTTGACCAAAAAGTGTCACATCCAATGAATCATTATCTCACAAGCAGAGGACCATCTATTTATAGGAAATTATCAGGATTCACTCACACATTGTGTGTGGTTATGCTATTATGAGGTACTTTCGGATCTGGGTAATAAATACGTGAGTCTGGTGTTGTGAAGGCTTCCTTTGTGAATTTTTGGCCAAAAAGGGAGAGAAAAGGTTTGGCATTCAGAGGTTCAATCAGAAGATTGCAAGGACCAGATATTGTTCCAGCATAGTAAAGTGGATATGGGATTTGGTTTTTTGACTTGTGATATGAGTTATGAACACAGTTGTGACCTGTGTTATGAGCTATCCTGGGCAGCATGAGGATACTATTTAAGTTTCCTCTTATGCTCTAGGTCGACTAGGGACTACTGATCAAAGAAGACATAGCAGATCCTCTTATACCACCATTGATCTTATGTGAGAAGAATTGGTTCCTGGGTTGAGGGGGAGTGAAATTCATCCTCTTTCTCATATACACCAAACTAATGGTGTTAAGGTCTGTGTTGCAATGGAACTAATTCTGAAAGCTGAAGAAGGAAATCAATCTAAAGATGGTATTCTCGATCTACTGGATTGAAGATACTGAACAAGGTGTCTTGGCATCTTAACTAAAGACGGACTTCATTCAATTGCTGAGATCTACTGCTCTAGTAGTTAGTTATTTTTCCCTATATTGTTGTAATCTGTAATTTATTTGTTTATTTGTTTTTGCCAAATTTTTTCCATAGGGGGAGATTGTTAGTTCTCTGTTTTTAGAGTTGGCTAAATTTTTGTAAAACAACTAAAAAGATTAGTATGTATATATGTATAAGAACAACATGTACAACAAAGAGTCCCACTGAAATTAGGGGTGGCAAAACGGGCCGCCCGCCGCCCGCCCCGCCATATGCCCGCCAAAAAACGAGCGGGGCGGGCATGCCCGCCAAGTAAAATGGGCATCAAAATCATGCCCGCCCCGCCAAGATGGCGGGTTGGCGGGCGGCGGGCTTACCCGCCTATTTTTATTTTTATTTTTTTAATAGATTAATATGCTTTTTTACCTTTTAATCAAACTTTTCACTTATTTTTTAAAACAATTTTTTATAAAAGTAATTTTTTAACAAATTTACTCTAAAAAATATTACATATATTTATAAATAAATGTATAAAATAAATCATCAAGAATTGCAATTACTAGAATTAACTAAAAAAAGAGTGAGTTTTGGAGGAGGAGCGGGTTTTGGCGAGCGGCGGGCTTTGGCCGGGCGGGTATGGGGGGCGGAGGGTTTTGGCGGGGCGGGCTTTGGCGAGCGGCGAGCCTAAAATCCTAACCAACCCACCATTTTTCGGCGGGTGCGCGGGCGGCCCGGCGGGCCCCGACCCGTTTTGCCACCCCTAACTGAAATGATAGAGCATGTTATGCTGGAGTAATTCAACATCTAAAATAACATGTTACATGGGATGTTACGACATCATGCCTGAGCTGAAGTGAAGAGTTCTAATTAAATCTATGTGATTTAATTACTAAAGAGGAATGCAGAATATTCAGGGATATTGTGCGAATCAAATAAAGGCGTGATATATTATTTGACAGGTCTGAAGAATCACTAAGTAGATTTGAGGAATCATTCAGAAGAATCAAATCAGAATATTTGAAGATTATATAGTTTCTAATTATAGAGATATTCTCGGAAACTAACAGATTGAAGACCTTGATTGTAGCAGAAGATACTGCCATATTGTAACAACAAATATGCTGTGATTGAAGACCCAAATCTAGTTGGGAATAGGTTATAAATAGAAGCATTGTAACCTAGAAAAATAAGACAACCACCAAATAGAAAAGATGTAATCTTTAGGGTTTGTCAAGGTAAACCTCCCGGCCTGTGGGAAGGTTACCATTGTGATCCTTGAAGCCTATAGGCAAGAGGAGTATTTTTCTTGGAGGAAGCTTTGAAGTAACTCCAAGTTCATGGTCATAGTCAAGAGGCTTGGCTAGGGATTGTCATGGAAGTATGTCTTCCAAACTATTTTATCTGTGGGATCAGAATGAGTTGGATATTGAGTCATTGCTACAGCTCTTGGGACTGGAGAACTGTACCACATTATTGCGATGATTGGAAGTGGGATGGGGATATTCCATATCTAGGGAGGACCCAGGTAGAAGGGTCATTGGGTAGGAATTAAGTGAGGGGTTGTAAGATTGGGACTAGTTTAGCTCCGAATTAGTTATGCTGATAGTTGACTTCATTCTTGGCTTGGTATGCCCCCAGAGTATGAGTGATTTCACCGAACTGGGTCAATAATTTCTGGTGTCATTTACTTTTCAGTTTGGCATAATTCTGTGTATATACCTTGCTGTTGTTTCTTGACAGATCACTTGTCTCGACATCTTTCACGACATCTGGATCTTTTACGCCAGAATTTCACTTTCTTTGCATGATGAAGCATGAGGAGGTGTATAAGACCTTTAATTGAGGTTTTCTTGAAGCACACTTGTTTACGAGGCTCATGGCTTGAGGAAACTTGTTGAAGAAGACATGGAAATAAACACATGAACCTGTGGAGTTTCTTGATGAACCAAGCCACACAATCTTGAGGTGTATTTGACCAAATGAAGTTGAGAGATGCTTAAAATATGGCACTTGATGATAAGAATATCTCTTTTGAAGTTTAATCCATTTAGCTTCCAGGAATGATCAATTAATTGAGGGTCAATCCTCAAAACTCTAGCTTTAGGAGAGGTGTGGATACACTTGATCCAATCACCTACAATGCACAAAGCTTTAAAAGAAAAATACATCTTTTTGTATTTTGGTTAGTGTAACATAAGAAGAAGTATTCACAAATTTAAACAATCATGGGTGCTTGGTGATTCCCCCAAAGGTGAGATGAGCACAAAGCTAAAGTTGAATCTCAAGATTGTGATCTTGATTAATAATTATAATGCAAATGATTAAAAAATATTAGGGTAAAAAATTAGGATATGACAATCGCTCTGATCCCCACCTAGGATCAAAGCTCACCAAACGGACTCCCGTCCAAAATCGTTACTAAGTAATGCTTCACAATCCATCACCATGGGAATTAGCTACTCGTACCCAATCCACACAATGGGATTGAGGCTCACCAAACACGGACCACCGTCCAAAATCGTTACTAATTAAAGCTTCACTAATACATCACCATAGGAATTAGCTACTCGCACCCAATCCGCTCAAAGGGATTGAGGCTCACCAAACACGGACCACCGTCCAAACACCATGAACGCATGACACATTAAACATGCAACAATAACAACAATGCAAAATGAACTTCACATTACTCAATATACCACACCAATGTTGGCTACCATGGACAAAACACATGCTATAAACATTTTGCAACAACACTATAATAATATAGAAAGCAATAACAATGCATTACCGCAGATTCCACACCATAACATAAACAATACAAAGCATTTACTACCATCACACATTAAATTATTCATTTCTAGTTACATAAACCATTTTTAGAATAAAGTTCATCATGTCAAATTTTTAACGCTTCAAACGACACTCGAATCGGACACCCGTAACTAAAGTTATGAATTTTTGAAGCTTTCAGAAAATTCAAACATCGGGATCATACAACAACTTACACTGACACCACAAAACCTTATTGTGCACCAAAAAAATTTAGTTCCAGAAACTTGAAACCATTTTTATAAGAAACTACACTGTATTAGATTTCCAGAGGTTCAAACGACGCGTCAAACGGACGCCCAAAACTAAAGTTATGAAATTTTGAAGTTTTCAAAAACCAGTCAAAATAGTGGTAACCAATTACGCTAAAAGATGTAACCGATTACGGGCTCGAAAACATCCCAGAAACCCATTTTTTCACGTGGTAACCGGTTACGGACTTGAAAAAAGTCTAGAAACCCATTTTTTAACAGCGTAACGAGTTACCACAACAAACGTAACTGATTACACTGTTAGCAGAAGCACTTTTCTGCTATTTTTCAAAACAAAATCAATTTTCTCCTCAACCCAAAATCCCTTATTTGATTCAAATCGTGAATTACATTATTTTGCACTAAAAAAACAGTTTTCAGGAGCAGTACACCCCAATTCTTTACACCCCAAAACAGTCATAACTTAAGTTCCGACTCTGACTCACAACTTTCGTCAATGATACAACATCGATATCATACAATTTCACCAGTCATATTATTTCAACAACAATCACAATAATCCAACATTTCATCATCAATCACAAATAACAACATGTCCACATAATTCATTAAGAAATCATTCAACCTAAACACATACATTTTACAACAATATTCATAATGTAGAGCGAAGAAAGACACAAACCTACATGAACATAATCTACCATCATCATCATGCAAACCCTTTAGAAGATTGGAACTCCACCCTTACCTTGGAATTCCTAGTAAAACTCTCTTCATCTCTAACAATGAAGTTCTTCCTTCTTCTTCCTAAAGCCCTAACTCTCTTCCTCTTCTCTTTTCACATACTGTTGGTTCTACCCCCCAATTCTCTAATTTTATTTACTATATTATTATTATTATTATTATTCTCAAATAATAAAAATAAATAAAACCAAAACTAAATAATTATTTAATATAAATTCTAATTTAAATAATACTAGTAATAATCTTCTCCCATGTAACGCCCGTTTATTTTATTTAATTAGTTGATTTCGAAATATTTGGTGAAATTGTGTTGTTGGAGAGGTGTGGGCCTAAAAGTGTAGAAACACGAGGTGTGGCTAGATATTAGAGTTTATGCTATTTATTTATATATTTGAATAATAACAATAATAATAATAGAATAAATGAGTAAATAGCTAGTGGGTCTATGTTGTGTTAGCATGAGGAATAGTAGGGGTGTTTATTAAGCCCATTAGTGAAGTAGAAAGTTAGTAAGGAGGTTAACATAAAATTAAGAGAAAGAAAATAGAATAGAAAATTTGGAGATAGCGTGAAAAGAGAAGGTTTTCGTGAAAGAGGAGAAGAGGCACGAAGAGGCTAAGGCAAGGATTCCATTGAAAGAGTAGATAACCTTTAATAAAAGGTAAGGGTGAGGTTCTAACTATATAAAATAGGGTATGATGATTAATATATAGGAATGGGTTTGGATTTCTATGTTGATGTTTTAGGTTTTTCTTTGATTTCATCTTCTTTGTGTTTCGTATAGATTTCACATATGAATGTTGTTGTTAATTTGGTATTATTATGATGATAATCTTGATGAATGTATGATGTTAAACCCTCTAAATAGGTGTTATAGGCTGTTATAAATGTTATATAATCATAGGAATTCGAATTCTGAAACCAGGACTTTTTACGAAATCGAATTCGGAGGTACGAAAGACATCTAATGGCGAAAATCACACTTTTTGGGCGAGAAAGGCTTCGTCGGGCGAGGGGTTGCCTTGCTTCGCCAGGCAAGCCATCCCATTTTCTGGGCGAACCGAGTCAGAATCAGAATTTTGTAAAGGCCATGACTTGAGTTTCCGGACTCCGATTGATACGCCGTTCGAAGCGTTGGAAAGCTAACGTAATGAAATATAACCTAATAGAATAAAATTATTTATAGGATGTAGTTTCATAGCATTTGTATTAGAATTTAGTGATGAGATGATGTAGTGATAACATATTAAGTTTGCTATTTGCTATGAATCGACGTAACCATGTCATGATATATCTTGATATATGTTTTCCATATGACGATATGATGTTATTGAGATGATGATGTGTATTTTCCCTAAGATGAAATAATGATTCCTCGTGATGAATTAACGATAAATATGCTTTTATTAAGAAGTTGAATTAACCATGTCATGTCGTTGCTTGACTTGTGTACTATGATGTTTGATGCTATTATGATGATGTATGTATGTATGTATGTATGTATGAAACATGCGATGAGGTATAATAAATATTTTAAATTGATGTTGTTATGATGATGTGTGTAATATGAAGCCTGTGATGAGGTATGAAATAACCTGATGAATTGATGTTGTTATGATGATGAAGCGAGGACCTATATTGGCGTTTGTTGAAGGCTTATGCCTTGTGGTTTCATAATTGTTGTTGTTGTGTTGCATGTTGTGTCGCATGCATTGCGTTCGCGATTTCCTGGATTGAAAAATTACAATGTCCTGGATCAGGAAACTAAGATGGCATCAATCCAATTGTGTGGATTTAGTGCAAGTTGTGATGAAGGTGTATGCCTTGTTGACGCCTCTATTTATTGGCAATTTTGTGATGAGGGTGTATGCCCTATTGGTATCACATGCATTTGCATAGTTGTTGGTCTCATGGCATTTTGCATGATGATAAATGATGATGAGCTGCTTAGTGATAAATATTTCTATAGCTAATGGTGTGATGATGAGTTGATTGTTGGGGAATAGTTGTACACTACTTGTTGATGTATAATATTGATGTTTTGTGAAGAGGTGAATTGTGTGTGACTTTATTCTCATATACTTGTTATCATACGCTTTCTTATATTGTTATGATATCTCACCCCTTTTGTTTCAATGTTACCCCTATGTCGGTAATGCGTAGGTACTCCGAAGTAGCTTGAGATTGAGGTTAGCCGAGTAGATTGTCTCATAGTGTGTAGAATGAGTCGGTGTTAGCTTTGATACATAACACTGAGGTTATTTGCGTTTGTTTTGTTATGTTAGGAGTAAAACCTTTGTAGAACTCCACTTTGTTGGATTTATTTGAGGATGTATGTTGAATTTTGAATTATGATGATTATAACTTATGTTGGAAAGTTATAAATAAATATTGTTGATGTTTTTCTACTGCGAATAAATGAAATGAAGCTAAGATATGATGAACATGTTATTATGTGTTACGTATATATGAGTATATGTGATGAATGATGGTGACATCTTAATTGTCTAATTGTTTTAATTCCTACTATTTATTTTATAAAATTATCGTTGGGGAATTTGGGTGTTATAATAGTGGCATCAAAGCAGGTTGGTCCGTCCGGCCAAGTCGTTGAGTCAGTAGTGTGGTTTCACAGTGAAAAATTGTTGATGTATTGTTTCTTAGTACGCGACATGTGTGTGGAACACTGTCAGTGCTTTCTTGTTTTCTTATCACTTGCTTTTAGGAGGGAGATTGAAACAAGTGGTGGAAAGGCTGCTGCTTCTCAGGACTGTTTTGTTTGTGAAGTATGAACAATTGGTTTAGTGTGCCCTCAATTGCAGAAGTGAAAATGTTTGTGAGACCTTGTTAATTCCCGAATTCGGAGGAAGTACGGATTTAAGATTTACGTCTAGCGGTCAAGTCAAAGTGTCCTTGAGATGGAATAATTAGGTACTTGTGTTGTCCGCATCTCTGAGAGTGGAAGGCGATGTTATAGCTAATGATGTGCCAGTTGTGTGAGAGTACTGATGCTCTTCGGGGATAATTGCGACTTGTCGTTAGAGCGGGATGTTGGATTAACTTGATGTTATCCTTGGGATGAACTGTTGGGAGCTAAGTCAGGTGAGATTACAATTTTTTTGATGAGTCGATGCAGATTCTTATACTGTAAGGTATTGTTAAGCGAGTTGGATAGCTTTTAGAAGATGAAGCTCAGAGGGTTGCAACGTTTTCAGCATTGCGTATTGATCGTGGAGTTGTCAGTGTGAGGTTACCATGGTGTGTGATGTCGATGTTTTGAGTGGTGAGAAAAGGATAAATTATAATGGGTTTTGTAGTTGAAATCACATAAGAGATTGTTGGATGTCATTGATGTTATTGGGTGTTTGTGAATCGAGAGTCAGAGTCGGAATTTGAAGATATGAGTAGTTTTGTGAAAAGGACTAGAATCTTGATGTTGTGAAGATGGAATTTTTGGCGAATTACTGTGTCTTTTGAGTTATAAGAAGAACGAGGTTTTAGAAATGTGTTAGAATTCATGTTCTATGGTTCCAAATAATGGCCATATGTTAGGTATGAACGAATAAGTGTTTATTTCATGAAACATGGCTGAATTGGTTGGATTTTAGTGAAGAATTAGTATGAAGCCGAAGGCTGTTCGCAGGAATTTTTCTGGTTTTTGGGGAATCCTTAAAAAATTCTTAACTTTTGACCCAGGTGTTCGTTTGACACACCGTTTGAATCTTGGAAAGGCTCGTACAATGTATCTTCTTGGATAAACGGCTTCTTGTTCAGGAAATAAATTTAAATTGTGTATATTGAGACTTTTTGGTGTCGGTGTATGATGTCAGTGTTTGCAATTTTTGGTAAACTTTGGGAATTCATATCTTCTGGACCGTAACTCCGTTTGGTTCGTTGTTTGAAGCGTTAGGAAGCTAGCGCGATGTTCTTCTAAAAAAAATGGTTCTGGTACCTGGAATGGATTTAAATGGTACGTAGTGATGATTTCCGAGAGACTTAGATTATGGACTGAGGAGACGAGAAGCTTTTTGAGCTTAATTAATTATTCTCGCGGTTGTTTGGGATGAGGTCAAGTACGGTATGTTGTTGATGAATGGATTGAAGGAAGGAGAGTTTGGTATTAGGAAGGACGTTACGGTATTGGAGAAGCGCATGGACATATGGCTTATGTCAACTAAGGATAATTAGAGTGAAGGTAGCTTTTAAAGAAAAGAGAGGTAATGGTATTATTGAGATTGCACTTGGAATGAGATACAAATGTGAAAATGTATGATTCCTCGATGTTGTGAGATTTAGGAGGAAACCAAGGATTTAGAAATGTTGTTAAAGTCCTCTACATGGATACAGACTTCAATTGGAGCACAATGAACTGTAATGTATTGGGTATATTATCATTTATTGAGTTAGAAGGCACTTAACGTTTGCGTGATGCTAAGCGACTGTGAAGTAGACCGTGTAATATGTTTGGACGATGGACTCTCATTGACAAGATCGAATAAGAAGGAAATTATGGAAGGAATTGTAAATCTCAAAGGAGATTATTGGATTATGGTGCTTTAGGTGACTTGAATAAAAGTTCTAAAGGAATGCTATTATATTTTGGTAACGATGGTTTATACTCCATTATAGTTGTCGGCTATCTATTGACAAATTGAGGAACTGATCACCCTTAATCTCTTGTTGATAGTAGACAGTTCGTATTGGATAGGATATACTTGTCTTGCTGGCTTGATAGTTTGTAAGGTGATCAATGTTCTATCGAGGGGATAGTCGTTCACCATTTTGTATGAATCTAAGAAGAAAGTGGCTATGAAAGAATTGGAACTTATTGAATAGTTCGGAGACTTGGGTTGTATGCGAGCTAACGCCACAGGATGGAAAATTGGGAATATCAAAGGTTAACAATGATTTCTGGAGGATAGTAAAGAGAGCCAGAAGCTAGATGTGAAACTTGTAGATTGGTAGTTGAAAGAAATCAAATGAGGACGTTGATTTCGAGGTAGATGATCAGAGTGGCGCAGCTGAAGCGTGATGTGGCATAGTTTTTGTGTGGTGTGATATCTGAGTTAAAAGTATTCATTGTGAATTTTTGTGATATCATAATACATGTTGATATCGAATTGGTGATGTGCGATGTTATGATGACTTTGTTACGGCTGTTGTGACATTGTATTGATTGATTGTTGATTATTGGGAACAATGAGTAATACTATATATTATGACTAAGCTTGATTATATTGATGTCACCATGAGGATGATGTGACTTGTGAATGATGTTGTTATGGTGTTATCATTATATTTGGGGAAGTAGTAGACGAGGTATTGTTAAACATGACTTGGGAGTCGAAGGTAGGATGCGAGAGTGGTATATAAGAGTTGTTTGTATCGGGTAGATTTTCGAGGACGAAAATATTCTAAGTGGGGGAGAGTTGTAACGCCCGTTTATTTTATTTAATTATTTAATTATTTGATTTCTAATTATTATGTGAAATTGTGGATTATATGTGAAATTGTGTTGTTGGAGGGGTGTAGGGCTAAAAGTGTAGAAACAGGAGGGTGTGGCTAGATATTAGAGTTTATGCTATTTTATTATATAGTTGAAGAATAACAATAATAATAGAATAAATGAGTAAATAACTAGTGGGCCTATGTTGTGTTAGCATGAAGAATAGCGGGGGGTGTTTATTAAGCCCATTAATGAAGTAGAAAGTTAGTAAGGAGGTTAACATAAAAATAAGAGAAAGAAAATAAAATAGAGAATTTGGAGAGAACGTGAAAAGAGAAGGTTTTCGTGAAAGAGGAGAAGAGGCGCAAATATGCTAGGGCAAAGATTCCATTGAAAGAGTAGAGAACCTTCAATCAAAGGTAAGGGTGGGGTTCTAACTATATAAAAGTTGGGTATGATGATTAGTAGATAGGAATGGGTTTGGATTTCTATGTTGATGTTTTAGGTTTTTCTTTGATTTCATCTTCTTTGTGCTTCATATGGATTTCGCATGATGATAATCTTGATGAATGTATGATGTTAAGCCCTCTAAATAGGTGTTATAGGATGTTATAAATGTTATATAATCGTAGGATTTCGAATTTTGAAACCGGGACTTTTTACGGAATCGAATTTGGAGGTACAGAAGGCCAACAATGGCAAAAATCACACTTTTTTGGGTTTGTTGTGCTGTCAGGCTCGCCCGGCGAGAGAGGCTTTTCCAGACGAGGGGTTCAAGAAGGTTAGCTACTGCCTTGCTTCGCCAGGCGAGCCATCCCATTTGTCGGGCG